>NC_057795.1:965561-1265561 GCF_018294505.1 Triticum aestivum
GATTTAAAAGAAATGCCACAGTCGGATGTCGGGGCGACATCACAGAAAGGGCTTTAAAAGAAATGCCACAGTCGGACGTCGGGGCGACATCACAGAAAGGGCTTTAAAAGAAATGCCACAGTCGGACGTCGGGGCGACATCACAGAAAGGGCTTTAATTCACAAGTAAATAATACTCATAATAAACTTTTAATTCATGAGAATAAATGGGTTAGTCCATCCACAGGAATACTCATTTAACCGGAATTTAGCACTCATGCGAATCACCGGAGTCTCTGTAATCAAAACTGACATTTGATTAGGATAAGATAATATCGATCTAGGACATGGAATAGATGATTTGGAGGAATATATGACTCTGCAGAGTTTGTACAAAAATTTTCCCACAACCAACGGATTTCCGTAGTCACGAAGGACTAGTTCCGTTTACGGTATTTCGGAAGAAAACACAACTAACCAGTACACACCCATCCTACCTCTCGATGCTAGGAATCACCCTAGACATCGTCCAAGAAAAACTTTTGAGACGGGGAGATCACAATCTCGAATAGCATGGGATCAAATTTATTTACGCGCGCTCTAAGTGCACCCCTCTCGGTCCCAACCGGAAACACCCATGCCCCCTGACCGGATGACTGGCTTTAATCCAGGGCCATGGAACCATCATCCCGACCTCTCCTTTTGGTGTGTACCAGGAAAGCGGTTTACAACTTACTAAACCATATTCCTTGCGGAAAACATGTGGTAGTACAGGGAAGGCGGAATGAAAGAAAGTGGAATGATACGAGCTGACATTGAAGTCACGTAGTCTGGCATAAGCCTGGCATGCTACAACACTGCCATCTTACCCATCCTCATGCCAACACATGGCCATTCATACTCACATTCATCCACTTATGGATCATCAAACTCACTTACCTCAACATTTCATAAAATAACGTTCATCGGTATGCTCATCAACATGCCATGAAACTAACTAAATGCAGAACATGCCAAGACACTCATCATATCAAAAGTTCAAACATGCTTGCCTGGTTCGGAGTAGTCGGAGCCTAGCTCGGTGAAGTTCGCGGCTCCGTCACCTCCTTCGGTATCTACGGTATAAAGAAAATATATGCGCTATCGTAAATACCAAGGAGTGCATAGAAAGTACTTTAAATAATTTTCAAATAAATCTGATAAAAAACTAGACAAAATTTTAAAGAGAACAGAAAAAGAATCAATCAAAAATACTTTTCTATTTAAAAGTTATAAGGGTTTTTGTCCAGGGACTCATCTGTAATGAAACAGAAGATTTCCAGGGGATAGCTTATAAAACAAAAAGCGCTTCGGTAGCGACTACGCCAGCCCAAAGGGAAGACGTATTTGCCCGAAGGCGCTTCCAGAAAACGGTTCGATAGAGAGGGTAGAGAGGCTGACGGTGGGGTCCCACTCGTCAGGTTTGAACTTAAAAAAAAGGGGGGGCGAAGCTCGTCGGCGCCCGAGAGCCGCGGTGGTCGCCGGCGGCGATCCACGGCGAGGCAGAGAGATCGGAGGGTACCTCCGTGTTCAGGGCACCCTTCTGCGTCGGTTGGTGGTGGTGGAGGCGGTCGGCGAGCACCACGTCGACGGCGAGCTTTGCTCTGGCGGACGGCGGCTCGGGTGGTCGAGGGGCTCGTCGGAGAGGGCTGCAAAGGTTAAATTGAAGAGTGGGTTAGGCTCCTGGTAGCTAGAGAGGGTAACTGACGGGGTTTGGGCGCCGGAGACGGCCTCACCGAGGCGGATCGGGGCGGCCGGAGCTGGGGGAGGAGACCTCCTCGAGGTCCTCCGAGTGGCCTGGCGTGGCGTTGGTCCGGAGTGGGGGTGAGGCGTGCACGAGGTTGAGCTCGGGGGCCCTTTTTATAGGCGGCCCGAGGCGGTTTCCGTGAACGGGGATCTCCGATGAGTGGTTACGGTGGTGCCGAGGATGTGCAGTGGGATTAGGGGCTTTGTCATCGTCGTTGAGGTCCACCGGTTCCGTTTTGGCGCTAATCGAGCTGGAGATTGGTGCTTAGGAGGTGAGTTCGACAGAACGGGGCGGCGCGGGCCCGTCGGTGGCAGGGAGCGCGTCCTGTGCTTGCCGGTCGCGGTGGCGGTGCCACGGGCGTGCGCTGGCGTGCATGAGGCCACGCGGAGAGCCAGGGAGCGATGGGCGGCGCGGAACGGCGTTGAGCCGCCGTTCTTGTCCCCTGACGGCTGTAACGGGGTCTCGGCCGCCGCAAGATACGCCGGCGTGGGCGGCAAGGGCGCCACCGACGCCGGGAAGATGCCAAGCGCACGTGCGGGATGCTCCAGACAGGAGGAAGAGGCGGCGAGGAATGTGCCAAGGGCACTGTGGGCATGTGACTGAACCTCTGTCGAAGATCGACACTAAACTCTGAATGTTTCTGAATTTTGAACAGCAGCAGTGCAAGCAAGGTGTTCGACAGAATGAATTTGGCCTCTGGTGATTTTTCCTTGAGCTGAAACTTGGTGGAGTGGCTTCTCATTGCTCAAATAGGTTGCCTGAATTTTGGTGAAATTTTTGGGGGAGTGTGGATATGAATTTCATCAAATTTGGCAAATCTGGTCCAAACTTGCAGAGACTGAATTTTGAAAAATTTGAAAAGAGGGGGAGTGGATCAAGATGGTTCTGAGTTGTGGGTACAAAGGACTATCCAGGGGAGTTGGTTTGAGGTCAAAACTCAAATGAAAAAGAGTACTTGCTTTGAAAATCACTCAGGCTCCAAATAATTTTCAGAATTGATTTGAGAGGAAAAATAATTAGAATAAAATCCAAAACTAGCTTGGATTAGTTTGGACAGGGAACTTAGGTTGATCACAAGGTGTAGGGGAGGTTTTGGGAGGGGTTTTACCACATGGTAAAAAAATGCTAAGTCAAGGATGGTTCCAAGATATGGAAATCCCAAATTTTCATAGAGTTTTATTTTAAAAGAATACAATTCAAACTCCCAAAAATAAATTTTGAGAGGGAACGAACAGAGAAGAAGTTTTCAAAAGATCAACCACCAAAGTTTGAAAAATAAAATCCTTGCCAAAGCAAAGGAAGTTTTTAAGTGGAAGGTTTTTTTTTGAAAAAGAAAATTTTAAAAGGCCTCTCTTCAAAAACCACAAAGTTTTTGATAAAAACCAAATAAAATTTTTGGAGTGTCACAACACCTACCCCCTTAGGAAAAATCTCGTCCCCGAGATTTCAGTTGATCCTTAAATAGATGTGGATACTCTGTCCGAAGAAAATCCTCACTTTCCCAAGTTGCTTCACTGTCGGTGTGATTGCTCCACTGGACTTTGAAAAACTTGATGGTCTTCTGTCGGGTCCTCCTTTCAGACTCCTCTAATATTCTTATGGGATGTTCTCGATAAGTGAGGTCTGGCTGCACGTCAATGTTTTTATGGGATATTTGTTTCTCCGGGTTGCTTACGCACTTCCTTAATTGAGAGACGTGGAACACGTCATGAATATCAGATAAATCCTCGGGTAAGTCTAGCTGGTAGGCTACTGTGCCTCTTCGTGCCGCTATGTAGAATGGTCCAATGAATCTTGGTGCTAACTTTCCTTTAATCTTGAATCGTTGCAATCCTCTCATAGGGGATACTCTCAGGTATACGAACTCACTGGGTTCAAAGCGGACCCTTCGATGTTTCTGATCATAATAACTCTTCTGTCGACTTTGAGCGGTCTTAAGTCGGTCTCTGATTAGTTTGACCTTTTCCTCGGCTTCTCTGAGCATGTCTGGTCCGAAGATGCGGCTGTCTCCGGTCTCTAACCAATTTAACGGGGTACGACACCTTAGACCGTATAAGGCCTCAAATGGTGCCATTTGTAGGCTGGCCTGATAGCTATTGTTATATGCGAACTCGGCATATGGCAGGCTTTCTTCCCAACTGGTTCCATATGTGAGGACACATGCTCTCAGCATGTCTTCTAAAATTTGGTTTACGCGTTCAATCTGTCCATCAGTCTGTGGGTGGTATGCGGTACTGAAGGCTAGTTGGGTTCCCAGAGCCTGTTGTAAATGCTCCCAAAATCTTGAGACGAAATGAGTGCCTCTGTCGGATATTATAGTCTTCGGGACACCGTGCAGACATACTATGCGGGAAAGGTAAATCCTGGCAAGCTTCTGGGTGTTGTAGGTTGTCTTCATTGGAATAAAGTGTGCCACTTTGGTCAACCTGTCGGTGATGACCCATATGGCATCATTCCCGTGTCGTGACCGAGGTAGTCCGACAATAAAATCCATCCCTATTTCATCCCATTTCCACTCAGGTATTTTGTTCGGTTGTAGTAGTCCGGCTGGTCTCTGATGTTCATCTTTTATGCGTTGACATGAGTCGCAACATGCAATGAAGGCAGCTACGTCCCTCTTCATACCGTGCCACCAAAATCTTTCCTGAATATCTTTATACATTTTGGTTCCTCCAGGGTGGATTGAATATGGAGTGGTGTGTGCTTCAGCTAAAATTTGCTGCTTAAGGTCTTCTATGTTTGGCACGCATAGCCTTACTCCGTACCATAATATTCCTTCATTGTCTATGACGAATTCCGAGGCCTTGCCCATACTCAACTTTCTTTTAATTCCTTCAATGCTGGGGTGACCAGGCTGAGCTTCTTTAATTTTCTCCACCAGGTTGGGTTGTATTTCCAAGTTTGATATGGTGCCTTCTGCTACCATTATCAAGTTGAGCTTGGCAAATTCTTGTTGGAATTCGGGCCTCACGCTGTGTAGATTGTCTTCGTCGGAGCTGGGGTTCCGACTAAGGGCATCGGCCACTACATTTGCTTTCCCTGGATGGTAATGGATACCAACATCATAATCCTTTACCAATTCCAACTAGCGTCGTTGCCGTAAATTTAGTTCTGGCTGCGTGAAAATATATTTGAGACTTTTGTGATCCGTATATATTTCACATCGATTCCCAAGTAAGAAATGCCTCCATTCCTTTGAGTGCATGAATAACTGCTGCCATTTTTAAGTCATGAGTGGGATAATTTTCCTCATGCTTGCGAAGTTGCCTTGGAGCGTAGGCGACAACCTTGCCTTCTTGCATCAACACGCATCCGAGACCCTTTCTGGACGCGTCACAATATACTTCAAAATTCTTGTGTATGTCGGGTACAATCAATACCGGTGCTGTTGTTAACTTCCGCTTTAGGTCTTGGAAACTTTTCTCTCAAGCTTCTGTCCATTCAAACTTCTTATCTTTCTTGAGCAACTGTGTCATAGGCTTGGCTATGGTGGAAAATCCTTCAATAAATCTGCGGTAATATCCTGCCATTCCCAAGAAACTCCGTATGTCCGTTACGCTGGCCGGTGACTTCCAGCCAAGTACGGCCTTGACTTTCTCTGGGTCCACTGCAATACCGTCTTGGGTCAGCGCGTGGACTAGAAAGCCTACTTGTCTTAACCAAAATTCGCACTTGCTGAACTTGGCATACAATTGGTGTCTTCTTAGCTCTCCTAGCACAATCCTAAGATGTTCTGTGTGCTCTTTTGGTGTCTTGGAGTATACCAGTATATCGTCGATGAATACCACGACGAACTTGTCCATAAACTTCATAAATACTTTGTTCATGAGGTGAACAAAATATGCTGGGGCGTTAGTTAATCCAAATGGCATCACTGTGAACTCGTACAGTCCATATCTGGAGGTGAAGGCTGTTTTGGGGATATCTTCCGTTCGTACCTTCAATTGATGGTATCCTGACCTTAAGTCAATTTTTGAGAATACCTTGGCCTGAGCGAGCTGATCAAATAAATCATTTATTCTTGGCATCGGGTATTTGTTTTTGACTGTGACCATGTTAAGTGCTCGATAGTCAATACACAATCTCAGCGTCCCATCCTTCTTTTTGGCAAATAAAATTGGTGATCCCCAAGATGAGGAGCTGGCTCGAATGTATCCTTTTTCCAGTAATTCCTTTATTTGCTTCTTTAACTCGATCAACTCGGATGGTGCCATTCTGTATGGTTTCTTGTATATGGGGGTGGTTCCTGGTGCGAGCTCAATGCTGAACTCTATTTCTCGGTCTGGTGGCATGCCTGGTAGCTCTTCAGGGAATACATCTGGAAATTCACATACTACTGGAACCTTGTTTAGCTCAGAAACGTCCACCTTATTTAATCTCGGTTGCCGGGGTATTTTTCCGTCCTTGGCTGATACTCTTATTGTCTTCCCTTGGTGGTGTGTGAGAATTACGGTCCTGTTGAAACAGTCGATAAAACCTTTATTGGTGGTTAGCCAATCCATCCCTAGGATGACATCCAGTCCTTTATTTTCCAACACAATAAGATTTGCGTGAAACTCCAATCCTTCGAACTCAATGACCACATCCTGATAGTAATTCTGAGCAACTTGCTGAATCCCAGGGGACTTGATGGTCATGGATTTCTCCAAAGGAAGCATCGAAAAATTATTTTGCAAAGCAAAACTTTTTGAAATGAAAGAGTGAGAAGCTCCAGAATCAAACAAAACCATTGCAGGTATTGTGTTGACAGGAAACGTACCGAGTACGATATCCGGAGCATTTTGTGCCTCCTCTTTGGTTACGTGATTCAGATGACCCTTCCTGTGGTTATTGTTGGGATTGAAATTGTTTCGCTTGGGCGCGGAATTGTTACCGCCGTTGTTCGACTTTGGGGTTGAATTCCTTGGCTTGGGGCACTATTTGGCGTAGTGCCCTTCTTCTCCACAAGCGTAACAAGTAATGCCGGGGCGATAGGTGAATTCTTTGTCCCTTGCATGATAATTCTTGATTGGGCGTGAGACATTGGATGAGGATTTGTGTGTCCCACCCTTTTGAAAATCTGTCCTGCTTCGGTGATTGCGAGCATGGTTAGTCTGGTCCCTTTTTCGCTTGCGGATATCTTCTAGACTGCGTCTCTCATTTTCCAGAGTAATGGCTTTGTCCACCAGTGTTTTAAAATCAGGAAAAGTGTGCACGACTAGTTGACACTTAAGCGCGGGTGCCAGACCGTCAAGGAATTTCTCCATCTTCTTGCTTTCAGTCATACGCTCTTCATTGGCGTAGCGGGATAATAGGGTAAATTGACTGTTGTAATCTGATACTGTCATGTTCCTTTGTTTGAGGTCATCGAATTCTCTCTTCTTGATTTTCATAATACTCTTAGGAATGTGTGCACCACGGAAACCTTCCTTGAAATCATTCCAGGTTATGTTATTTTCGTTGGGATGCATGTGCAGAAAATTCTCCCACCACGATGCGGCTGCTCCTGTGAGATAGTGCAGAGCATATAATACCTTCTCGGGGTCTGAACATTTTGCAATAATTAATTTTCTCTCCATATCTCGAAGCCAGTCCTCGGCTTCAAGAGGATTGTCCGTGTGAGAAAATGTTTGAGGACGTGTCTTCTGTAGCTCAGATAACTTGGAATGCTGTGGATACTGTCCATGGTGATTTCCCATGTTGATGACTTGGTTCATCATTTCCCGATGTTGTTGCTGACTTTGCTCATAAAGGCGGCACATTTGTGAAAGTGCCGGTTCACTGCCCTGTTGGCTTGACTGTCCCTGAGTGAACTCGTTGCTGGGTTCAGTATCATAATTCCCCTCTGATGGAGTTGGCATGGAACGAGTCCAAGGACAAGACATTTTTCACTCTGGGGATATATTTTGTAAAACTCATAAGAAAAGCGGAAAGAGTCGCAAAAAAAATCCATAAATGCATAAAGCTGGCAGATATAATTAAATATCCAAGCTTGCTTAAGAAAAACAAATCGACTTGCGCACGGAGAAGGACTGCTCATTACATATCTTACACGCGGGCGGTAATTATACAATACAACACTCAGGATATGCGTACATAATCCTGACATGTTATTTAGGCTAGTGCACTTCTCCAGATCCTACATGATGCGCAAACAGGCTACTTCTCACAACCTATGTACATATCTTACAAAGCAGTACATCACATGGCAGCTAGGCGTACTTAGGCGGAGATGTTGACGACCTCCTTTGCCCTGCCGAGGGCGAGGCGTAGCGAGGTTGGGGACTCGACTTCCTCCTCACTAATGGGCTCCATACGTGTAGTGTTGCGCAGAGTGGACGGAGCGGTTGCCAGGGGCGGAGCAACACATACAGGAGTGGGCGCGAAGGGTGGTGCAGGTGGCGCGCTGGGAGTGGGGCGCGAATGAACTTGGTTGAATTCTTCGGTAGAGAGGCAGGGCGTACGAAGCAGGAGCGTAAAAGATGCTGGATGAGACGGAGACAGAATGTCAGGTGGCGGGGTTCCGATGGGTGAGGAGGCTCCCTTCCTGTTGGCAGCACAGCCATGGAAACTGAGTCCATGCGGGTAGCCTTACGAAAGTTCCGTCCACGCAGGGTTTGTCGAGAGGCCTGCCTCCAAGGCACCGGAGATAGCTCAAGTGCAGCATCTTCGAAAGTCTCGTCTCGTTCTCCTCTTGGGTGGCAGGAGTAATGCATAGTGCACAGCTGTAAGGCACATGGCACGGGAAGATAACGGTAACAACGACGAGTCTTCATCACGGGAAGGACATCCCTGAGAACGAGCCTATCGCCTCACGGGATGCCAATCTGCGTAGCATGCCTCTCCGTAGGCATGGCTCTTCCCATGAACCGGAAGCGGCGTAACTCACCATGCCCCTCCCTTGAACTGGACCCGCGGCCTAGTGCATGGTCAGACTGTCGTTGACTCGGTGTGGTAGAGTGTGAAGACTGGGCGCACAGATGGCCCCAATCGCGACCTGAACGACGAAGGAAAGAAGCTTGACGACACCCATCGGGCACGTTGGCGAAGGTCTGAGACTCGCAGCTGTTGTCGGCCATCTACAAAAGTAGGCAAAAATTCTGCATGTCAGATCATAAATTATGCTGACTGACAGAAACATGACTAGCAATTGCAAAAAATTAAATTAGCTCTATCGTGCTAATTAACCAATTAGCGATCGCACCTAATGACTTCCTACAGTCGGCCTGGCTCTGGTACCAAGCTTGTCACGACCGATTTTCCAATAAAAATATTTATTGAGAAACCAATCTTTTGAGTCCAGTATGAGAGAAATCCTCCTCACTGGTAGACAATTTCTTGATACAATAAGCCAGTAGCATAAAATATATTACAGGGTTGAACTACGGTTGCTCAACCAAATTATTACAAGCACGCCAATAATTATACATAATGGCGGACATGACACAGTGGTGTGGAGGCATACTACTGACTCGAGGATAGGGTGGTGGTGGAAAACACAGCGGGGAGAGAAATACAGGACTCTAAGTCTATCATCCCATCGAGCGTCGAGGTGAGGCTCGATGAATTTATTTGGTAGCGGAAGCGGATATAAATTAGTTGACAAAATCCAGGGTCGCACGGAGGACTGACTGGGACTCCCCTAGGTGTCGGACTCGCTATCAAACTCTTCATCCATGAGATCGCCTTCGTCAGCATCTGGCCAAATCAAACAAGCCAGTGAGTACTTTGAAAGTACTTGCAAGACAGTTCGGACGTAAAGATATAACAAATGCATGCATGGAATGCGTCATGATTAATTCACCAAGGTACATTCAATAATTAGCATAGCAAGGTATGTAAAAGGGAAACGGCGGTAGTCCGCCTGAAATCCCAACAAAACATAATTAAATACCGATCGGGTGTCTGAAGCGACGCCTCGAAAGGTGAACAAATAAATATAAGGAAATGATGCCACAGTCGGGCGTCTTAGCGACACACATAAAGGGCTTTAAAAGAAATGCCACAGTCGGGACGTCTGAGCGACATCACAGAAAGGGCTTTAAAAGAAATGCCACAGTCGGACGTCGGGGCGACATCACAGAAAGGGCTTTAAAAGAAATGCCACAGTCGGACGTCGGGACGACATCACAGAAAGGGCTTTAAAAGAAATGCCACAGTCGGACGTCGGGGCGACATCACAGAAAGGGCTTTAAAAGAAATGCCACAATCGGACGTCGGGGCGACCATCACAGAAAGGCTTTAAAAGAAATGCCACAGTCGGACGTCGGGGCGACATCACAGAAAGGACTTTAAAAGAAATGCCACAGTCGGACGTCGGGGCGACATCACAGAAAGGGCTTTAAAAGAAATGCCACAGCCGGACGTCGGGGCAACATCACAGAAAGGGCTTTAAAAGAAATGCCACAGTCGGACGTCGGGGCGACATCACAGAAAGGGCTTTAATTCACAAGTAAATAATACTCATAATAAACTTTTAATTCATGAGAATAAATGGGTTAGTCCATCCACATGAATACTCATTTAACCGGAATTTAGCACTCATGCGAATCACCGGAGTCTCTGTCATCAAAACTGACATTTGATTAGGATAAGATAATATCGATGTAGGACATGGAATAGATGATTTGGAGGAATATATGACTCTGCAGAGTTTGTACAAAATTTTTCCCACAGCCAACGGATTTCCGTAGTCACGAAGGACTAGTTCCATTTATGGTATTTCGGAAGAAAACACAACTAACCAGTACACACCCATCCTACCTCTCGATGCTAGGAATCACCCTAGACATCGTCCAAGAAAAACTTTTGAGACGGGGAGATCACAATCTTGAATAGCATGGGATCAAATTTATTTACGCGCGCTCTAAGGGGTGCCCCCCTCTCGGTCCCAACCGGAAACACCCATGCCCCCTGACCGGATGATTGGCTTTAATCCAGGGCCATGGAACCATCATCCCGGCCTCTCCTTTTGGTGTGTACCAGGAAAGCGGTTTACAACTTACTAAACCATATTCCTTGCGGAAAACATGTGGTAGTACAGGAGAGGCGGAATGAAAGAAACTGGAATGATACGAGCTGACATTGAAGTCACATAGTCTGGCATAAGCCTGGCATGCTACAACACTGCCATCTTACCCATCCTCATGCCAACACATGGCCATTCATACTCACATTCATCCACTTATAGATCATCGAACTCACTTACCTCAACATTTCATAAAATAACGTTCATCGGTATGCTCATCAACATGCCATGAAACTAACTAAATGCAGAACATGCCAAGACACTCATCATATCAAAAGTTCAAACATGCTTGCCTGGTTCGGAATAGTCGGAGCCTAGCTCAGTGAAGTTCGCGGCTCCGTCACCTCCTTCGGTATCTACGGTATAAAGAAAATTTATGCGCTATCGTAAATACCAAGGAGTGCACACAAAGTACTTCAAATAATTTTCAAATAAATCTGATAAAAAACTAGACAAAATTTTAAAGAGAACAGAAAAAGAATCAATCAAAAATACTTTTCTGTTTAAAAGTTATAAGGGTTTTTGTCCAGGGACTCATCTGTAATGAAACAGAAGATTTCCAGGGGCTAGCTTATAAAACAGAAAGGGCTTCGGTAGCGACTACGCCAGCCCAAAGGGAAGACGTATTTGCCCGAAGGCGCTTCCAGAAAACGGTTCGATAGAGAGGGCAGAGAGGCTGACGGTGGGGTCCCACTCGTCAGGTTTGAACTTCAAAAAAAAGGGGGGGCGAAGCTCGTCGGCGCCCGAGAGCCGCGGTGGTCGCCGGCGGCGATCCACGGCGAGGCAGAGAGATCGGAGGGTACCTCCGTGTTCAGGGCACCCTTCCGCGTCGGTTGGTGGTGGTGGAGGCGGTCGGCGAGCACCACGTCGACGGCGAGCTTTGCTCCGGCGGACGGCGGCTCGGGTGGTTGAGGGGCTCGTCGGAGAGGGCTGCAAAGGTTAAATTGAAGAGGGGGTTAGGCTCCTGGTAGCTAGAGAGGGTAACTGACGGGGTTTGGGCGCCGGAGATGGCCTCACCGGAGCGAATCGAGGTGGAGGCCGAGGCGGATCGGGGCGGCCGGAGCTGGGGGAGGAGACCTCCTCGAGGTCCTCCGAGTGGCCTGGCGTGGCGTTGGTGCGGAGTGGGGGTGAGGCGTGCACGAGGTTGAGCTCGGGGGCCCTTTTTATAGGCGGCCCGAGGCGGTTGCCGTGAACGGGGATCTCCGGCGAGTGGTTACGGTGGTGCCGGGGATGTGCACTGGGATTAGGGGCTTTGTCATCGTCGTTGAGGTCCACCAGTTCCATTTTGGCGCTAATCGAGCTGGAGATTGGTGCTTATGAGGTGAGTTCGACAGAACGGGGCGGCGCGGGCCCGTCGGCGGCAGGGAGCGCGTCCTATGCTTGCCGGTCGCGGTGGCGGTGCCACGGGCGTGCGCTGGCGTGCATGAGGCCACGCGGAGAGCCAGGGAGCGATGGGCGGCGCGGAACGGCGTTGAGCCGCTGTTCTTGTCCCCTGACGGCTGTAACGGGGGCTCGGCCGCCACAAGACACGCCAGCGTGGGCGGCCAGGGCGCCACCGACGCCGGGAAGACGCCAAGCGCACGTGCGGGATGCTCCAGACAGGAGGAAGAGGCGGCGAGGAATGTGCCAAGGGCACTGTGGGCATGTGACTGAACCTCTGTCGAAGATCGACACTAAACTCTGAATGTTTCTGAATTTTGAACAGCAGCAGTGCAAGCAAGGTGTTCGACAGAATGAATTTGGCCTCTGGTGATTTTTCCTTGAGCTGAAACTTGGTGGAGTGGCTTCTCATTGCTCAAATAGGTTGCCTGAATTTTGGTGAAATTTTTGGGGGAGTGTGGATATGAATTTCATCAAATTTGGCAAATCTGGTCCAAACTTGCAGAGACTGAATTTTGAAAAATTTGAAAAGAGGGGGAGTGGATCAAGATGGTTCTGAGTTGTGGGTACAAAGGACTATCCAGGGGAGTTGGTTTGAGGTCAAAACTCAAATGAAAAAGAGTACTTGCTTTGAAAATCACTCAGGCTCCAAATAATTTTCAGAATTGATTTGAGAGGAAAAATAATTAGAATAAAATCCAAAACTAGCTTGGATTAGTTTAGACAGGGAACTTAGGTTGATCACAAGGTGTAGGGGAGGTTTTGGGAGGGGTTTTACCACATGGTAAAAAAATGCTAAGTCAAGGATGGTTCCAAGATATGGAAATCCCAAATTTTCATAGAGTTTTATTTTAAAAGAAAACAATTCAAACTCCCAAAAATAAATTTTGAGAGGAAACCAACAGAGAAGAAGTTTTCAAAAGATCAACCACCAAAGTTTGAAAAATAAAATCCTTGCCAAAGCAAAGGAAGTTTTTAAGTGGAAGGTTTTTTTTTTGAAAAAGAAAATTTTAAAAGGCCTCTCTTCAAAAACCACAAAGTTTTTGATAAAAACCAAATAAAATTTTTGGAGTGTCACAGATCGCACCATATCTAATAGAGTGCGATTACAACATGCGGACACACCGTTTCGCTGAGATGTTCCAGGCGGCGTGAGTTGTGAAACGATTCCACATTTTCTTGAGTGTGTACCAAATTCGTGACTTAAATATTCTCCTCCACGATTCGATCGCAAGAATTTTATCTTTCGGTCACGTTGATTCTCTACTTCATTCTGAAATTCCTTGAACTTTTCAAAGGTCTCAGACTTGTGTTTCATCAAGTAGACATACCCATATCTACTCAAGTCATCTGTGAGAGTGAGAACATAACGATATCCTCCACGAGCCTCAACACTCATTGGACCGCACACATCGGTATGTATGATTTCCAGCAAGTTGGTTGCTCGCTCCATTGTTCCGGAGAACGGAGTCTTGGTCATTTTGCCCATGAGGCATGGTTCGCATGTGTCAAATGATTCATAATCGAGAGACTCTAAAAGTCCATCAGCATGGAGTTTCTTCATGCACTTGACACCAATGAGACCAAGGCAGCAGTGCCACAAGTATGTGGGACTATCGTTATCAACTTTATATCTTTTGGTATTCACGCTATGAATATGTGTAACACTATGTTCGAGATTCATTAAGAATAAACCATTGACCATCGGGGCATGACCATAAAACATATCTCTCATATAAATAGAACAACCATTATTCTCGGATTTAAATGAGTAGCCATCTCGTATCAAACGAGATCCAGATACAATGTTCATGCTCAAACTTGGCACCAAATAACAATTATTAAGGTTCATAACTAATCCCGTAGGTAAATGTAGAGGTAGCGTGCCGACGGCGATCACATCGACTCTGGAACCATTCCCGACGCGCATCGTCACCTCGTCCTTCGCCAGTCTCCGCTTATTCCGCAGCTCCTGCTGTGAGTTACAAATGTGAGCAACGGCACCGGTATCAAATACCCAGGAGTTACTATGAGTACTGGTAAGGTACACATCAATTACATGTATATCAAATATACCTTTGGTGTTGCCGGCCTTCTTATCCGCTAAGTATTTCGGGCAGTTCCGCTTCCAGTGACCCTTCCCCTTGTAGTAAAAGCACTCAGTCTCAGGCTTGGGTCCATTCTTTGACTTCTTCCCGGCAACTGGCTTACCGGGTGCGGCAACATCTTTGCCGTCCTTCTTGAAGTTCTTCTTACCCTTGCCCTTCTTGAACTTAGTGGTCTTATTGACCATCAACACTTGATGTTCTTTCTTGATTTCAACCTCTGCTGACTTCAGCATTGAAAATACTTCAGGAATGGTCTTCACCATCCCCTGCATATTGTAGTTCATCACAAAGCTCTTGTATCTTGGTGGGAGCGACTGAAGGATTCTGGCAATGACCGCCTCATCCGGGAGGTTAATGTCCAGCTGGGACAGGCGGTTGTGCAACCCAGACATTTTGAGTATGTGCTCACTGACAGAACTATTTTCCTCCATCTTACAACTATAGAACTTGTTGGAGACTTCATATCTCTCTACCCGGGCATGAGCTTGAAAAACTAGTTTCAGCTCTTCGAACATCTCATATGCTCCGTGTTGCTCAGAACACTTTTGGAGCCCCGGTTCTAAGCTGTAAAGCATGCCGCACTGAACGAGGGAGTAATCATCAGCACGAGACTACCAAGCATTCATAATGTCTTGGTTCTCTGGGACGGGAGCGTCACCTAGCAGTCCTTCTAGGACATATTGTTTCGTGGCAGCTATGAGGATGATCCTCAGGTTCCGGACCCAGTCCGTATAGTTGCTGCCATCATCTTTCAGCTTGGTTTTCTCTAGGAACGCGTTGAAGTTCATCTTGACATGAGCGTTGGCCATTTGATCTACAAGACATATTATGCAAAAAGTTTTAGACTAAGTTCATGATAATTAAGTTCATCTAATCAAATTATTTTAATGAACTCCCACTCAGATTAGACATCCCTCTAGTCATCTAAGTGTTACACGATCCGAGTCGACTAGGCCGTGTCCGATCATCACGTGAGACGGACTAGTCATCGTCGGTGAACATTCTCATGTTGATCGTATCTTCCATATGACTCGTGTTCGAACTTTCGGTCTCCGTGTTCCGAGGCCATGTCTGTACATGCTAGGCTCGTCAAGTTAACCCTAAGTGTTTTGCATGTGTAAAACTGTCTTACACCCTTTGTATGTGAACGTAAGGATCTATCACACCCGATCATCACGTGGTGCTTCGAAACGACGAACTTTAGCAACGGTGCACAGTTAGGGGAGAACACTTCTTGAAATTTTTGTAAGGGATCATCTTATTTACTACCGTCGTTCTAAGTAAACAAGATGCATAAACATAATAAACATCACATGCAATTATATAATAGTGACATGATATGGCCAATATCATATAGCTCCTTCGATCTCCATCTTCGGGGCTCCATGATCATCTTCGTCACCGGCATGACACCATGATCTCCATCATCATGATCTCCATCATCGTGTCTTCATGAAGTTGTCACGCCAACGACTACTTCTACTTCTATGGCTAACGCGTTTAGCAATAAAGTAAAGTAATTTACATGGCGTTCTTCAATGACACGCAGGTCATACAAAAATAAAGACAACTCCTATGGCTCCTGCCGGTTGTCATACTCATCGACATGCAAGTCGTGATTCCTATTACAAGAACATGATCTCATACATCACAATATATCATTCATCATTCATCACAACTTCTGGCCATATCATATCACATGACAATTGCTGCAAAAACAAGTTAGACGTCCTCTAATTGTTGTTGCATCTTTTACGTGGCTGCAATTGGGTTCTAGCAAGAACGTTTTCTTACCGACGAATAACCACAACGTGATCTTGTCAACTTCTATGTACCCTTCATCAGGACCCTTTTCATCGAATCCGCTTCAACTAAAGTGGGAGAGACAGACACCCGCTAGCCACCTTATGCAACTAGTGCATGTTAGTCGGTGGAACCGGTCTCACGTAAGCGTACGTGTAAGGTTGGTCCGGGCCGCTTCATCCCACAATACCGCTGAAGCAAGATAAGACTAGTAGCGGCAAGCAAGTTGACAAGATCTACGCCCACAACAAAATTGTGTTCTACTCGTGCAATAGAGAACTACGCATAGACCTAGCTCTGATACCACTATTGGGGAACGTTGTAGAAAATTAAAATTTTTCCTACGGTTTCACCAAGATCCATATATGAGTTCATCTAAGCAACGAGTCATGGGAGAGAGATTGCATCTACATACCACTTGTAGATCGCGAGCGGAAGCGTTCAAAGGGATGGTGATGATGGAGTCGTACTCGCCGTGATTCAGATCACCGATGACCAAGTGGTGAACGGACAGCACCTCCGCGTTCAACACACGTACGCGACGGGAGACGTCTCCTCCTTCTTGATCCAGCAAGGGGAAAGGAGAGGTTGATGATGATCCAGCAGCACGACGGCGTGGTGGTGGATGCAGCAGAACTCCGGCAGGGCTTCGCCAAGCTGCTGTGGGAGGAGGACGAGGTGTAGCAGGGGAAGGGGGGCGCCAATGCACAGGGGTGCGGCTGCCCTCCCCCTTTCCCTCCTTTATATAGGCCCCCAGGGGGGCGCCGGCCCTGGGAGATCCAATCTCCCAAGGGGGCGGCGGCCAGGGGGGGTGGAGTGCCCCCCAAGGCATGTGGTGCGCCCCCCCACCCTAGGGTTTCAACCCTAGGCACAGGGGGTGGGCCTAGGGGGGCGCACCAGCCCACTATGGGCTGGTTCACCACCCACTTCAGCCCATGGGGCCCTCCGGGATGGGTGACCCCACCCGGTGGACCCCTGGGACCCTTCCGGTGGTCCCGGTACAATACCGGGTGACCCCGAAACTTTCCCGATGGCCGAAATACCACTTCCTATATATAATTCTTTACCTCCGGACCATTCCGAAACTCCTCGTGACGTCCGGGATCTCATTCGGGACTCCGAACAACATTTGGTATGATGCATACTTTTATTCATACAACCCTAGCGTCACCGAACCTTAAGTGTGTAGACCCTACGGGTTCGAGAGACACGTAGACATGACCGAGACGGTTCTCGGGCAATAACCAATAGCGGGATCTGGATACCAATGTTGGCTCCCACATGCTACTCGATGATGTCATCGGATGAACCACGGTGTCGAGGATTCAAGCAACCCCGTATACTATTCCCTTTGTCAATCGGTATGTTACAAGCCCGAGACTCGATCGTCGGTATCCCAATACCTCGTTCAGTCTCGTTACCGGCAAGTCACTTTACTCGTACCATAATGCATGATCCCGTGACCCAACACTTGGTCACTTTGAGCTCATTATGATGATGCATTACCGAGTGGGCCCAGATACCTCTCCGTCATACGGAGTGACAAATCCCAGTCTCGATCCATGTCAACCCAACAGACACTTTCGGAGATACCTGTAGTGCACCTTTATAGTCACCCAGTTACGTTGTGACATTTGGTACACCCAAAGAACTCCTACGGTATCCACGAGTTACACGATCTCATGGTCTAAGGAAGAGATACTTGACATTGAAAAAGCTCTAGCAAAACGAACTACACGATCTTGTGCTATGCTTAGGATTGGGTCTTGTCCATCACGTCATTCTCCTAATGACGTGACCCCATTGTCAATGACATCTGATGTCCATAGTCAGGAAACCATGACTATCTGTTGACCAACGAGCTTGTCAACTAGAGGCTTACTAGGGACGTATTGCGGTCTATGTATTCACACGTGTATTACGATTTCCGGATAATACAATTATAGCATGAATAAAAAAGACAATTATCATGAACAAGGAAATATAATAATAATGCTTTTATTATTGCCTCTAGGGCATATTTCCAACAGCCACCTGCCGGATGCCGGAACCATTGAAGGTTCTGGTGCGGTGTCCGGCCCAGGGCTGGACTTAGAGCCCTTCGGGGTTTTATGCCCTTTGCGCATGGAGTCCGGGAGGTCGCCTTACAGCGCCTCTAGGACCACCCCCTCCTGGCTTGGCCCCTTGTGGGACGCCACCTCAGCGTCATCCGCAGCGCGAGGAGAGGAGGCGGTCAGAAGTGAGGTGTTGTTCACATCCGATGAACCCAGGGAACCGCTCGACGAAGCGTCGAGCCCGGCCTTCGGCGGACTGCATTATTATATTCGGCGTCAGAAGGTACTGTGCAATGAAGGGGCGCCATGAGTTATTCTGGTATCCGGATACTTATGATTTCGCCAGGGGCTTGGCCCTGGGTGGCCACTCTTCTTCGCTGTCGTCGGCGTTGGTGGAGTAGTCTGGAGGGAGGGTTCTTCCCTTCTTAGACCCTCCGCCCCCCCCCCCCCCCGTTGGGGAGGCCTTCCTTTTCTTCTCTCCCCCCGCTGGGGGAGAGGCCTATCTTTCCTCCTCCTCGTCTTCATGAGAGGAATCCGCCTCGGAGTCATCGGACGATGAGTCCGACACCACCTGGCGCCGGGAACTCCTTCGAGTTCCCGTGGCCTTCTTCTTGGCCTTCTTCTCCGGCACCATGTAAGGTGCCGGAACCAGCAGCCCCGTCAAGCGGGCGTCCGCTGGGTCTTCTGGCAAGGGAGCCGGACAGTCAATTTGCTCGGACGTCCTCTGCCAATCCTATCAAAGGTAAGGGAGTTTAGATCCTACATAGAGTCAAACTATTAAAAGCAAGTGTCCCGTAAAGGGCGAAATAGCTTACCGCGGTGGCTAGATGCTGCACGCTGAATCCGTGATCCTCGGTAGCGGATGTGGGAGCCTCGGCGCCCTTGAACGGCACCTTCCAGGCATCTTCATATGTAGTGTCGAAGAGCCTGCTCAGGGTTTGGTGCTGTGCTGGATCAAACTCCCACAAGCTGAAAGCCCGTTGTTGGCACGGGAGGATCCGGCGGATGAGCATGACCTGGACTACGTTGACGAGCTTGAGCCTCCTGTTCACCAGGTTTTGGACGCATGTTTGTAGTCCGGTCAGCTCTTCCGAATTACCCCACGACAGGCCTGTCTCTTTCAAGTAGGTGAGCCGTGTAGGGAAGCCAGATCGGAATTCGGGGGCCGCTGCCCATTTAGGGTCACGCGGCTCGGTGATATAGAACCACCCCGATTGCCACCACTTTATTGTCTCCACGAAGGAGCCCTCGAGCCATAGGACGTTGGGGATCTTGCCCACCATGGCGCCTCCGCACTCCGCTTGGCGGATGCCCACTACCTTCGGCTTGACATTGAAGGTCCTCAGCCATAAGCCGAAGTGGGGCTGGATGCAGAGGAAGGCCTCGCACACGACGATGAACGCCGAGATGTTGAGGATGAAGTTCGGGGCCAGATCATGGAAATCCAGGCTGTAGTAGAACATGAGCCCCTGGACAAATGGGTGAAGTGGAAAACCTAGTCCGCGGAGGAAGTTGGTGAGAACACCACCCTCTCATGGGGCCTGGGGGTGGGGATGAGCTGCCCTTTTGTCGGGGAGCCGGTGCGCAATGTCATTGGACAAGTATCTGGCCTTCCTCAGCTTTTTGATGTGTCCCTCCGTGATGGAGGAGACCATCCACTTGCCTCCCGCTCCGGACATTGCTGGAGAAGGTTGAGGTGGGAAGTGCGGACTTGGGCGCTGGAGCTCGAGTGCGCGAAAATGGATAAGCAAAGGAGGAAGAAGGCATAGATGGAAAAGGTGGATCCTTATCCCCTTATATGGGCGGACGAAACTATGTGCCCCCACCAGCCTGGTAAAACTCGCTTATCTCCCAAGCGCCGTAAATTAATGGCACGGTTGGGTTACCCACGCCCGTATTGATGAGAATCCCGGAATAAGGGGATATGATCTCTGCTTCGACAAGACGTGCCAAGGAAACTGCCTCGCTAAGTGCGCTGAGGTGGGACAGTAAAAACGATTTGAATAAAGGCTTGGCCATGGTGTGATGTCACGCTGCGAAATACGTCAGCAGACTAGATTTGTGTAAATATTATTCTCTCTACGGTGGTATGTGGAAATTATTTTGCAGAGCGGGACACTATCCTTGTGTTCAAAATCTTCTATGAAGTACTCAGAGGAGGAACCCGCCTTGCAATGCCGAAGACAATCTGCACACCAGACTCGTCGTCATTGAAGTCTGGTTCAGGGGCTACTGAGGGAGTCCTGGATTAGGGGGTGTCCGGATGGCCGGACTATGACCTTTGGCCAGACTCCGGGACTATGAAGATACAAGATTGAAGACTTCGTCCCGTGTCCGGATGGGACTTTCCTTGGCGTGGAAGGCAAGCTTGGTGATACGGATATGTAGATCTCCTCCCATTTGTAACCGACTCTATGTAACCCTATCCCTCTCCGGTGTCTATATAAACCGGAGGGTTTTAGTCCGTAGGACGAACAACAATCATAACATAGGCTAGCTTCTAGGGTTTAGCCTCTCTGATCTTGTGGTAGATCTACTCTTGTACTACCCATATCATCAATATTAATCATGCAGGAGTAGGGTTTTACCTCCATCGAGAGGGACCGAACCTGGGTAAAAACACCGTGCCCCTTGTCTCCTGTTACCATACGCCTAGACGCACAGTTCGGGACCCCCTACCCGAGATCCGCCGGTTTTGACACCGACAAAGGGGGCTTCCTACCACTTGCACAAGGCTACTGACGAGCTTAGGCATGATCGGGTGGGGGGGTGGGGGGGGCTATATATAGCCCAGAGAGGTCGGTTCCCATGGCCATGGATAAGAACACCGGCGAACCGCCATTCTGTAGCCAGGGGGTGTGTGGCGTTGGCTGGCGGGGTCTGGCAGGGTGAGGGGATAAGCTTGAGTTGTTCCAGGGGCAGCTTGCGCGCTGGAGTGGCTCGGGCGGCGCCGTCCAGAGCAGGAGCCTGTTGCGGCCATCCACCAGCCGCCATGGCCGAATTGACGGCGGCGCTGTGGGGCTCCAAGGGCGGCCTGGAGGGTTCTGGTGAGCGGGCGAGAACGGGGCGCGGCCCTGCGGGCGAGCAAAGGCCAGGGGCACGACGCGGCGGCTCGGTGCACGCGCGTGCAAAACGTGCGCTCTGGGCACGCCCAGAGCACGCACGCCAAGCGTTCGGCAAAATGCCAAGGCATGCCAGGAGGCTTGGGTGGGGCTGTGGATTAACAGGTCTAGGTTAGAGTTATCTAGGAGCTTAGTGGAGATGCTGGTTTGGCAAAGCAAGCAGGTTCAAAATTCAAACTAGAGTTCATGCCAATTCTGTTCATATACTCAAGGTGTTTGACAGAATGCCATAGGCATCTAGGCATCTCTTGGGGTGTCCAAAAACTCCAGATCATAGTCTCTTTAGGTACACGTGATGGTGGCAAGGTTAATTTGGCAAGAACAGAAACTTGTTAGTGCAAGTTTTTGAGAAAACCAAATCTGGCCAGAAACTAAAGGTCATTATTGCATGGACCAAAAATACTCCAATGGGTCCAATCTCCTCGACTTAAGGGTTGGGTAGAGTGGTCTATAAGCAGGAAAAAGAATCATGTGTAAAAGGGCAAGTTAAAATATGGTTGCAGTAGAAAATACCAAACTGGGCCGGGGAGCAAAAGAGGATGTTTTGCTCAAATTTCAAAGAACACCAGTGGGTTTTTGCATATAGTTGAATTATATGCATCTACTAACATCTCTCAACTTTGGTGGAATTTTTAAAGAAATATTTAAATAGGTTGAAGTGCAAACTACAAACTGATCCAGATTTGAAAACTTGGGGGTAGAGCTCAAAATCTCCAAATGCTAAAGAGATGTTTTTGCATAAAAGTGATTTAGGAACATCATATGTCATACCCAAATTTTGGTGGGGTTTTTAAATAAATTTATCAAAGGGTTGAAGTGCAAAAGAGGCTCTAAGGCTTATGAGAAACCATTTTAAAAGAATTAAAGTTCAGGAAAAATGATTTTAGAAATAAGTCCACTGATGAAAGAAATGTTTTCTTGAGAGGGTATACAAGTCCAGCAAATATTTTGTAAAGTTTTCTATTTGGAGGAAAACTCCACAACTCAGAAGAAAAGAGTGGTTCTGAATCAAAAGAAAATCCAGAAAATAAAAATTTAATTTACCAAGGCAAAATTTTAATTAATAAATCACGGTTGAATTTTTGGGGTGTTACAACACTACCCCCCTTAAGAAAAATCTCGTCCTCGAGATTTTCTAAGGGTTGTTTTGAAAATATTGCTCCTATTAGGTGAAACCAAATAGTTTACTCATAGCACAAACATAGGGTACAACGCATGAGCTGCAACACATAAATAAATGCTGGGACAATAAACATAGTGGTGATGCCTACAATGACAACGGTAAATGGACAGGGTCCTGAGAAAACGTCTCTAGGATTGGGGCACACTCTTCTTCTATCGGGGGAAGCAGGTTGACTAGTCGGTGAATGCGTCTCTCCTAGTTGGGCCTCAGTGGTCTGCCGATGGCGATCTGAGGATTTAAATCAGCGAGGCTCTAGAGATAACCCATTACTCGCTAGGTTAAATGCCCTTGAGCAATAACGTACTGGGCAAGGTTGGCCAGCACTGGGTCCCTCTCAATTCGTCCACCGGGAAAAGATGCTACTTCTCCGGGTGCTGCACGACTCGGGAAGTAATAATACTCTCGTTCGCTGGCATAGGGTACCGCGAATCGAAGGCGAGCAAGCACTTCGTACGCAACAGCTGCTATGGCCATTTGCGGAGTCGGCATATATTTCCCCACGAAGGAGACTTCCGTTGGATCTTGGTTTGGGTTCGCGGGAGGGATGTGCACAACTGCCCAATATTTCGAGGTGGATGGGGTGATCCTCGATTCGAGCAACTCGTACTGGGGTGGATGGATAGCAGTCATGGTAGTGCAGGTAAAGTCCCACAATATTTTAACAAAGCTACCTGGAGTTCTCAGATAAATACTAGGGCTCAGCATGGCAAAGAAATGGCTGTGAGGGTTGTGCACAAGGTGAGGGGTACTTGGCAAGGTCACGAGGTGGCCTTTTATATAGCATTGGGGCTGGGTTATTTACCGTGGTGAGGGGCAACTAGTTTGTCGGTTCTGCTCTATGGGGTCGAGGTCATTCCTATAGATACACATATCGCACAAAAGTGATGTGTTACTGTGGGTGTCGTCGGGGTGGTTTTGGTAGCTGTGCCCGGAATAAAAAAATGCAACCGCACACTAACCTACCTATGCATGGCTACTATTCGAAACAGAGGCACACAAGCAGGCTGCGTTTATTTATAGCGATACAAGGTCACACTTTTACAGGGCGTGGACATACTAAGACTCGGTACTACTCGAGTGACTCAGTCTACCTCATTAATATCTAAGCGGGCGTGTGCCTTGTGGACGTCGAGGCTTCTCCATGGGTTTCACCGTCGGGGTTAGCTGGATGGAGTTGAGGGGCTGCAGGGTCGGGGTAGTGATGATGACCCTCGCGGGGGTTGTTGGCTACAATCCCGTTGGAGTGTGTTCCCAAAAGGCGACGAAGCACTTCTGGGGACACCAAAGTATTTTGGTCGATGGCTGGGGCAGACCTGAAGGACTCAATCGGTTGTCTGAATAGCACGACTGGGTTGTCGGCGTCGTGCTCATCTTGTCCTCTTGCCAGGGCTCGGCGAACTAGTTCTCCACGAGCTGCGATCAGATCAAGGGTGATTTGATCGAACAGTTCCTCTAGTGCACTTACATAGCGCACCAGATGCAACAATGCAGGATCCCTCTCGTGATCTCCGTTGGCAACCTGGGGTGGCCTACCATACCGGTCACGGCTGGGGTAGTAGTAGAACGAGCGACAGTTAACTCTGGGCGACAAGTGCCGGAGTTGAACTATAGCCTCTCGAGCAGCTAGTTGGATGGCTTGTGCCTCAAAGGAAGTTGTCCTTCTGGTGAACCTGTAGGGGCGTTCTAGCGATAGACCCCTACCATAGACATGTACTGTGGCCTAGAATTGACGGCTCTCACTGCTCATGGGCCCATGATACACAACATACTCTGGGGGTTCTTCTAATGCAAAGGCACGACGGGTGAGGTTTGCTAGCATGGTCACAAAACATCCAAGGTTGGTTGATGTGGTCTCATTGTGAAGAATAGGGCCAGGCATTATAGCTTGGTTTGGGGTAGAGGATGTGCTGTGCTGGGTCGAGGCTAGCGTGCTCTTTTTATAGAAAAAGGGGACGTAGTCATCCTTCGCACGCTTGCGAAAGAGACTATTTAGGTGTCGGTCACTAATGCGTGATCGACAGGCTAGGCTGATAGGTTAGGCACCGACTGCCAAAAGGTGTCGGGTCACTGTGTGGTTACCTTACATGAGAAGCTTGGCTGGGGTTAGGTTAAGGTCTGGTGGGTTGGTTAACCTAGGTTTTTCGACCTGGCTAAGATAGGATTAGCCAATGGTCAGCCTGGCTCTAATACCAAGGTTGTCAGGGCTGGATTTTCAGGATATCAATTTCCCAGAGAATGGTCCTTGTGCTCACCAGCCCCAGGATTACTGTTAGCTGATGAGGCACCAACTTGATACAGAAATTCCAAGAAGAAATACAAAATATGTAGTACAAGACCATTCTGGCCTATGAGTACAACAAATGGTTTCTAGTGGCTGATGGCGGAGGCGGTTTGTGGTTCATCAGTGCCTATGGGACTCCATTTCCCACAGGAACAACTGACTAGGATAACTCCTATCTTCGAGAGGCTTCTATTACCATTGCGTAGGTTCCGGGGCTGTCATCGCAACGCTCCTCTAAATGCAAGAAATCTGGCCAAGACAATAGCCAGGGACAAGCCAGTGAGTACTTTGAATATACTCGCAAACATTATGAACACTGGTATAATATAACAAATGATAATCGTGCTCCGCAATATTCTATGATCACAACGTCAGTCACGAAATAAAAAATCCATGATGTACGCAAGCATGTTGTTTATATAAAACATGAATATGCAATCAGAGAGTAAGAATAGAATGCACCGATCGGGTGTCTGAAGCGACGCCTTGAAAGGATAATGATATAAAGCATGCCGCAGTCGGGCGCCTGAGCAACACCACATAAAGGGCTTATAAGTGAAATAAGTAACAAACATGCCACAGTCGGGCGTCTGTGCAACACCACATAAAGGGCTTATAAAGTAAATAAATAACAAACATTCCACAGTCGGGCGTCTGTGCGACACCATATAAAGGGCTTATAAAGTAAATAAATAACAAACATGCCACAGTCGGGCGTCTGTCGACACCACATAAAGGGCTTATAAAGTAAATAAATAACAAACAGCCACAGTCGGGCGTTTGTGCGACACCACATAAAGGGCTTATACGGTAAATAATCATAGTTAATATCCAGGAGGTAGAACCATCCCAGGGATACTCAATAATTCAAATAATGTAACTGGTTAGTCCAACATAACAATAATCATAATCATTATGAGTCACAAGTCATGATCCATGTTCTTAGCAGTTTTTCCTCCGAAGACCGACACTAAGACCGACACTTGACCCATCCCAGACTGTAGTCCTTTCCCATGGACACGACTATTCGAATAGATTTAACCTCTGCAGAGGGTGTACTCTTTACCCACAAGTAGCGGATTCCTTTAGTCCATCGGGACTAATTCCATTTAGGGTCTTTTAGTTGAAAACACACCTGACCCGCACACACGAGCTTAACTTACCGGTGTCTGGAATCACCCACGACACCTGTTAAGCAAAACTCTAAGTGGGGAGGCTACAATCTCGATTAGCATGGGATCAAATTTATACCGCGCGCTACTAAGGGGTGCCCCCCTCTCGGTCCCAACCGGAAACACCCATGCCCCCGGACCAGGTGGCAGGCCTACCGGATGCAGCCGATATCTTCCACCATGGCCTCTCTGTACAGTGTGTGCCAAGAAAGGAGTTGACAACTTACTGAACTGTACCCTACCTGCAGCAGGGACAAGTGCTAGTACGAGACAAGCATGGGGGTTACTGGAACAAGACTCGATCTATGGTCGACTCAGGAGGTTTAAGTATTCCCTGCATGATTAGCGTAACAAATATATTTCAACCAACAGATATAATCACCACTCATCATACCTCATCATGCCATACCGGACACAACCGTCTCGACGAGGAACTAGAGACAAGCTCATGTCTACCCAAGATAGAGACTTTCCTGGCTTCCTCCCGGTAGGCATGAAAGGTATACGAGGATGATTACTATCACAAGCATATCCATTTCCAACAGCAAAGAATCTTGATTATGCACTCATGCGTATGATCGTATCATCACATAAAATAACAAATGCTCCATGTCAAGGTGGTGTTGTAACCGTATCAAACAACACACAAAAATATTATGCTAGGGTTCAGAATCCTTGCCTTCAAGAGTATGCAAGTGGGGTGCATTTTTTGAAAGTTGCTTCCTTCTTCAAAATCCTATTTTAAGAAAATTAAAATCAACACATAGTTTGAAAACAATACAAAAAAGTTGTTTGGAAAATTTTCAATTAAATATGAAAATAAACGAGACCAAATTTGAGAAACAATAGAAAAAGAATCAAATCATTTGGACTTACATTTAAAAAGTTATAGTCAGTCAAAGTTTAGAAAAAATCTGTTTTTAATAATTAATAAAAAACAGAAAAGAAAATGGTTCGGGGAGGAAACGTACTCTGGGTTTTACGCTTTCACTTATGCCAGCGTGGATTGACTCGGGGTCACTGGCAGTGGGTCCCTTGGGCCCACTGGTCAGGTTTGACCAGTCGCCGCACCTCCCTCCTCCTCTGTCCGAGCGGTGGCGGGGTTTAGGCGATCGCCGTCGACGAACCGCGGCTCCCCACGGGGTTCCGAGGGAAGGGATGGATCCGCCAGTCCCGGGCGGTCCTCCCAGTGGTCGAACGGCTGGCAGGGACGAAGGGAGTCGCCGGCGGCGAGCTTCGCGGCGGACGGCGTTTAGGGAACAATTGGGGGTTTGGGCTACGGTGGCTCTCGGTCGAGGCTGAGGTGCTGGGTGGCTCTGCAAGATCGAGGGGAGGAGGATGGAAGCATGGGAGAGGTTAGGGGGCCCCTGTCCTGGCCGGATTTTATCGGAGCGTGGCGGCGGCCGAACCTACCGGAGATGGGGGAGATGATGGCCTCCGGCCAAGTTGGGGAAGAAGGGGGCTTCCTACCACTTGCACAAGGCTGCTGACGAGCTTAGGCGTGATCGGGGGGGGGGGGCTATATATAGCCCGGAGAGGTCGGTTTCCGTGGCCACGGATAAGAATGCTGGCGATCCGCCGTTCTGTAGCCAGGGGTGCGTGGCGTTGGCTGGCGGGGTCTGGCAGGGTGAGGGGATAAGCTTGAGCTGTTCCAGGGGCAGCTGGCGCGCTGGAGTGGCTCGGGCGGCGCCGTCCAGGGCAGGAGCCTGCTGCGGCCGTCTGCTAGCCGCCATGGCCGACCTGACGGCAGCGCTGCGGGGCTCCAGGGGCGGCCTGGAGGGTTCTGGTGAGCGGGCAAGAACGGGGCGCGGCCCTGCGGGCGAGCAAAGGCCAGGGGCACGACGCGGCGGCTCGGTGCGCGCGCATGCAAAACATGCGCTCTTGGCGCGCCCAGAGCACGCATACCAAGCGTTCGGCAAAATGCCAAGGCATGCCGGGAGGCTTGGGTGGGGTTTGGGATTAACAGGTCTAGGTTAGATTTATCTAGGAGCTTAGTGGACATGCTGGTTTGGCAAAGCAAGCAGGTTCAAAATGCAAGCTAGAGTTCATGTCAATTTTGTTCATGTACCCAAGGTGTTTGACAGAATGCCATAGGCATCTAGGCATCTCTTGGGATGTCCAAAAACTCCAGATCATAGTCTCTTTAGGTACAAGTGATGGCGGCAAGGTTAGTTTGGCAAGAACAGAAACTTGTTAGTGCAAGTTTTTGAGAAAACCAAATCTGGCCAGAAACTAAAGGTCATTATTGCATGGACCAAAAATACACCAATGGGTCCAATCTCCTGGACTTAAGGGTTTGGTAGAGTGGTCTATAAGCAGGAAAAACAATCATGGGTAAAAGGGCAAGTTAAAATATGGTTGCAGTAGAAAATACCAAACTGGGCCAGAGAGCAAAAGAGGATGTTTTGCTCAAATTTTTCAAAGAACACCAGTGGGTTTTTGCATATAGTTGAATTATATGCATCTACTAACATCTCCCAACTTTGGTGAAATTTTTAAAGAAATATTTAAATAGGTTGCAGTGCAAACCACAAACTGATCCAAATTTGAAAACTTGGGGGTAGAGCTCAAAATCACCAAATGCTAAAGAGAGGTTTTTGCATAAAAGTGATTTAGGAACATCATATGTCATCCCCGAATCTTGGTGGAGTTTTTAAATAAATTTATCAAAGGGTTGAAGTGCAAAAGAGGCTCTAAGGCTTATGAGAAACCATTTTAAAAGAATTAAAGTTCAGGGAAAATAATTTTAGAAATAAGTCCACTGATGAAAGAAATGTTTTCTCGAGAGGGTATACAAGTCCAACAACATTTTTGTAAAGTTTTCTATTTGGAGGAAAACTCCACAACTCAGAAGAAAAGAGTGGTTCTGAATCAAAAGAAAATCCAGAAAATAAAAATTTAATTTACCAAGGCAAAATTTTAATTAATAAATCACGGTTGAATTTTTGGGGTGTTACAAGTGCCCTCTTGAACCTCAAGACGGTGAACTGGTTGTATTTCTGCAGCATCTAGACCGGGGATTTAGCCCTCCCGGATCAAAGTTTTTCCGGGATGTGCTTGCAACTTCCAACTCCATCCTCAAGATATTGGACTCTGTGTCCAACATCTGTAATTTCCAAGTGTTCTGTGAAGTTTACCTTCAAGAAGAACCGACTATTGAACTCTTCAGGGACTTATTTCACTTGAAGCGCCGCACTGAATTTTCTGACGGCCCCAATACTAAATTTGGCGGAGTGTCGATTTAGAAAGGAAAGAAGTCGATTTTCCTCATGCTAAACATCACAGCCACCCCAAAGATTTGAACCAAATATGGTTCTACTGTCAGAACACCGCTCGTGTTGATGAAAACCCTCTGCCGGGTTACCGTGCTCACCGGCTCAGCAATGGACATCCACTGCCTCAGCGGCTCACTGCTAAGGAATGACAAACATATGCGCCTCAACTTGCGAAGCTTTGAGCTCTTGTGGCAAACGGCTTAACAGGCATTGATCTCGTCCGTTGCTGGGTATCATGGGGTATCCTGCCCTTAAGCCGCCGCAACAGGTTGATGCATGAGTATACCGGGGACGTCAAGGACCCTCAACGGCACCATGAAATACAGATGACTGATGATGAAGTCACTGAGTCTGTTAAGAAGATGCTAGATGAACCGATTGACGAGTGCAGCAAGACTGGGCTGCGTCCCTTTTATGCCTCCAACAAACCGCCAGCAGTAAGAATTTTAACCTTCTGCTTTTTAATCCGGCTCCACTTTAACATTTTTCTGACAGCCCTTTATTTGTTCTTACAGGCCAAAGGTCCGTTTTGGAAGAGGAAAACTCAAGACAAACCGGCAAAAGCTCAAGACAAACCAGCGAGAGCTCCTCGTGCTAAGAGCAAGGCCATCAAGAAACCAGCAAAGAAGAATACCGCCGAATCCTCTGATCCGCCCGAAGATGTTGATGATTCGAAACAAAAGGTAGAACTTGACTCCCTCGGTTCATTTTTCATACATCTTATTGACAGTGACCATTACCAGGATGGTGCGGAAGCAAGCCGTGCTGACCACGTAGAGGTAATCTCCCTTTCCTCCAATTCCGATCTTGTGCCAGTAAGAAAAATCCGTCGCGCAGTGCGGAAAGTGAAACATTCCCATCCTTTCACTCATTTGGATTCACAACATCCTGAGGCTCGTCGCACAACCCGGCATAGTGGCCAACAAGTCACTTCCTCCAGTTTACCGGACACCCAATCCGGAAGCGCCATGCAGAGGTCTCTTATAATTCTTACAAGTACTATCCCTTGGCGGGTTACTTCCGATACCCTCTTAATCCGTCTGAATCAAATTATCAGGTAACTTCCAGTTCATCCTCTGGCGATTCATCAACCACGCGAATGCCTCCCCTCAAGACCGTCCCTGGGTAAGTATAATAATCTTAGCTTTGCCTTCTTGCGCCGGTTTACCATATTAATCCTTTGTGTGCCATTTTGCAGTGCCAAAGCCAGATTTAGCAAGAAGGCGAGAACAAATGTTCCCACTGATCAGATTGAACCGGATAGGACCTCAGAAGATGCTGGCGGAGATGTTGATATTTCCATGGATGATCCTGTGCCACAAGGTCAGGCCACTGATGCTGATCCGCCCGAAGTTAACCTGGCAAGTCCTCATATCAATCCACCAAGCACGCAAGCCAATCCTCCAAGTCCGACTGCTGATCCGCCGACCCCTGCCAAGGCCTCAGATAAACCGGCGAGCCCAAATGCAGTAACTGATGATGTTGTGATTACTAGAGTTGGCCATACTTCTCCTGGTAATCCTGTCGCTTTGTCAAAGCACAGTGCCAAGATGGAATCTACTGCTAAAGAAAAGGGCAAGTGGAAAATTGATCTGTCAAGTTATGCTCATCTCCCCGCTCAAGAACTTCATTCTGGATACCTAAACCGCCTATACACAAGCCGGGACTATGAGGCTGGTTTGGTCAACTTGATGAAAGAGCGTTATGAGGTAAATTCCAAACACTTCATAAATTTTCTTTGCACTATATGTCAACTCCATTATAGCCCCCAAGGGCCGGTTTATCTCTTCAAGATGAATCGGGGCTTTTAAATAAAAAGACTTTCAACTATGTAGCCCCCAAGGGCCGGTTTACCTTTGTAAAATGAACCGGGACTTTCTGTTCCAAACTTGTCCTTCTTGAATTCCTTCACCTTTGATTTTTCTAATCAATTATGCATTAGCCCCCAAGTGCCAAGATTAATACCTGTATTGAGCCTTGGGACTTTGAATGATAGTCAAAAATAAAAAGCAAACCGCATTAGCCCCCAAGTGCCAAGTGTATAACTTGTTATGTGCTTGGGACTTTGAGAAAAAATCATAACCTCTTCATCATCTGTCTTTTGCAGGCTGACTTGAACAACAAAGATACTCAGATTGCTGATCTTCAAGAAATCATTAAATCCCAGCAATCAGAAACCTCCAAACCCAAAGATGAACTGAAAGGCGCTTTGACTGCCATAGAGCAATTGAAGGATGGTTTCAAAAGTGAGCGGGAGGATTGGGAACAGAGAAGGCTGCTCTTTTAAAGCAGGCTGAAGATGCCGAAGCAACACTTAAACCGGTGGCAGAAGAGCTAACTGGGCTGAAGCATCAAGTCAATGCTATGACTTCAACAATATTTGGTAAGTACTCTTTGTAAGTACCTTCCTTAAACATTTTTGAAGTTGCCAGTTTAACAAAAAATTCTTAAACCGCTTGCAGGTAGCCGTGTTGCTCATCTGGGCTCAGATATGTGGATGAAGTTGAAAGCAGCTTACACGTTGATAGAGCAACTGTATACTGGTGCTCTGTGAGTCATATGTGCGGCCTCCTTCAAAAAACTGGCCCCAACCTTGATCAAAGATAGATTGACCAAGTTATCTATGACCCCGACCTAGATGGAAGAGGTAAAGCGATCTACTGCGAGGGTCGGTGCTTTAACAGCGCTGACTCGTGCCAAAGCTTGGATTGCTGATCTTGACCCGGCAGATATCGCAAGGGGCTATCCTGGCCAACAAGAGGACGGATCAAACTTTGACAATGAAGCCCTCAATGTCTTGACAAAAGAGATCCGTCCACTGGCAAGACAATTGGCTGAAGAGGTTGACTTGTCTGTCTACCGGTCCAACTATGATGCAGATGGCAAACAGGTTGACACAGCTGTGAAAGAGGCTCAGAATCTAATCCTCCAATCCGTAAGCACACCTATGCCCCTGACATTGAACCGTCCAACCTTAAAAGCAATGAAGCTGTCTTTCAAGCCTTAACCAGGATTGATTGGACCACCCTTGACTTCCAGCCACTTGGTGAGGAGGAGGAGGTTGAACCGACGCGAGATGATCCTTCAACTTCACGTCAGCCTGGTGATGAATCATAATCCACCAGCCGGTGTGATTTTCACAGATAGCATTGTGAGCAACAAACAATTATTCTTGTGGGCATCAAAGCGCCTTGTAATAGGCTAGTTGAAATACTTTGATCTTCTGCCATTGTGCACTGCTACCTGATACTGTAATCCGACATGATTGTTTCTATGCTTGCTTTATTTGCCTTGGTATTTCGTATAAAATCCTGCCTTCTGCATTTTAAACACTTAAACATGTCCTGGCGGTTTACCACCGGACGGGTTATGATACCCAATACAGAACCAAAATCCTCATAACCTAGGTTACAAAGTAATGAAATATGAAAGATATCATACCTGTGATATTAAATCACTTTTGTTGGTTTACCAACTTGGTTAGTAAGGGTGATAACCCAAACTTTAAGTGTTTGAAAACGCTCACCGCATTGTGCTGGTGCGTAATAAGCCATGCTAGGTTATGATAAACACCGGATGATCATCTTCGCGATGTATAGTCAATACTAGACCGGAGTAAGATATGTCGGTTCATAATTGATTATGTGCTAACAGCTGATTACTGGAAGCCACACCGGGTTAAGAAACACCGGGTTGATGTACTGACATATAGTCTGGTCGGGTCAGTAGACACCGGTTTAACATAGAACTTTATCAAAAAGAGATGAAACTTGCAAAAAGAAAAAGAAAATAAAACTTGTAGTCAAGGCTTTTCGAGGGCTGCCAGGCCCAAATTCGAGGCATTTCGTGGGCTGCCAGGCCACTGAGTTAAACCATTTAACAAAGCCTTTTAAGATGTGCCTCCAACTAACCAATCGTCGTTTTAACTTTGACAAGTTCAGGGTCTGTATAAGAGTAACTTGTCAAACGTTCGGCGGGTCATGCCAGGATTACCTGGATAGGAGTGGATTACTTGATGAAGGCAGGTTAACTCAGGGTTTTAGGTGAATACACCAGGCTTCCATGCCATGGGTCGATACTCAATTACAAGGGTCCTTTCAAACTCTTTGTTACTTTACACAAAGAGCCCCCAAGTAACTTTGTGAGCTGTGCTCAATGGGTGCCTATGTTTGGGTTGTGCTTTTAGCAACAATACTCTCTTTGGCCCCTTGGGTGTGAAGCTCCCAAGCTTTATTGTGGCATGATAGCCGGTTTAAGGGACAAACATGACGTCACTTTGTAAGCAGAAGCCCCCTTGTAACCAAGAAATATTGGAAGAACGGCAGAGGCCCTGCTTGTAGCAAGGATGCCGGTTTATTATATTGATCATAATATATACATTATCAAAATATGTACATAATGAGAGCCTATGGCTCAGGTGTAGTAAGGCCGTAGAAGAGCAATATTCCACGGCCGACGGGTCTCCTCCTCCGATTTGCTTGAGTCTTTGTGCTCGCGAATGTCGGTAAGGTAGTATGATCCATTGTGCAGATTCTTGCTAACCACAAAGGGCCCTTCCCAAGGCGGGGATAACTTTTGCATATCAGTCTGATCCTGGATGAGCTGGAGCACTAAGTCGCCTTCTTGAAAGGTTCTTGTTCTAACCCGGCGGCTGTGATAACGTCACAGGTCTTGCTGATAAATCACCGAACGAGGCAACGCCATGTCCCGTTTTTCGTCTAACAGGTCCAGTGCTTCTTGACGTGCTTGCTCGTTGTCCGCTTCAACATAATTGGCAACCCGAAGCGAGTCATGACGAATATCACTTGGGAGTACCGCCTCTGCCCCGTAAACCACGAGGAAAGGTGTATAAACTGTAGGTCGTTTTGGGGTGGTGTTTATGCTCGATAACACAGATGGTAACTCTTCCACCCAACAACACGACATTCTTTTCAAAGGAACCATTAGCCGGAGCTTGATGCCCTTCAAGATTTCCTGATTGGCTCTCTCAGCTTGACCATTAGATTGGGGGTGAGCCACTGATGCCACATCAAGCCGGATGTGTTCTTGTTGACAAAAGTCCTACATCTTGCCTTTGGAGAGGTTCGTGCCATTATCTATGATAATGCTGTGTGGAAAACCAAAACGAAATATCACCTTTTTGATGAATTGAACCGTCGTGGCTGCGTGCCACTTGCTCACTGGCTCCGCTTCAACCCATTTAGTAAACTTATCAACTGCCACCAACAGGTGGGTCTTCTTATCCTTGGATCGCTTGAAAGGCCCTACCATGTCAAGCCCCCAAGTAGCAAACGACCAAGTAATGGGAATCATCCGTAGCTCCTGAGCTGGAACATGAGCTCGACGTGAGAATTTCTGACAACCATCGCACCGCTTCACCAAGTCTTCAACGTCAGCATGAGCCGTCAGCCAATAGAAACCTTGACAAAACGCTTTAGCAACCAAGGATTTTGAACCGGCATGATGACCACAGTCCCCTTCTTGGATCTCTCGTAAAATCTCATGGCCTTCTTCAGGAGAAATACAATGCTGGAACACACCAGAGACACTGCAATGGTGTAACTCACCGTTGTCAATAACCATGGACTTGGACCGCCGGACTATCTGTCTGGCTAAAACTGCATCTTCTGGTAACTCACCCGGTTCATATACGCCAAATATGGAATCGTCCAATCCGGAATAATGTGTAACGCGGCCACCAACTGTGCCTCCGGATCAGGAATAGCGAGGACCTCCTATGTAGGCAACTGAACTGACGGGTTGTGCAAGACATCCAGAAAGGTATTGGGTGGCACCGGTTTACGCTGAGACCCCAACCGACGTAAATCATCAGCTGCCTCATTTTTGCGCCGATCAATGTGCTCCACTTCATAACCCTTGAAGTGACCAGCAACAATATCCACCACTCGTCGGTAAGCCACCATGAGTGGATCCTTGGAATCCCAAGTACCTGAAACTTGCTGGGCTACCAGATCCGAGTCTTCAAAGCATCTTACTCGGCTTAAGTTCTTTTCCTTAGCCACTTGAAGACCATGGAGTAAGGCTTCATACTCATGTGCATTGTTAGTACAAGGGAACCTTAAGCGAAGAACATAATGAATTTTATCACCTCGAGGGGAAGTAAGGACAACTCCAGCCCCCGAGCCCTCCAAGTGTCTGGACCCATCAAAGTGAATAGTCCAGTATGTATTGTCCGGTTTGTCCTCCAGTATCTGCAGCTCTGTCCAATCATTGATGAAATCCACAAGGGCCTAGGATTTGATAGTTGTTCGAGGCATATACTTCAAACAGTGTGGTCCAAGCTCAATAGCCTGAAGGAAATATGCCCTAGAGGCAATAATAAAGTTATTATTTATTTCCTTATTTCATGATAAATGTTTATTTTTCATGCTAGAATTCTATTAACCGGAAACATAATACGTGTGTGAATATATAGACAAACAGAGTGTCACTAGTATGCCTCTACTAGACTAGCTCGTTGATCAAAGATGGTTATGTTTCCTAGCCATAGACATGAGTTGTCATTTGATTAACGGGATCACATCATTAGGAGAATGATGTGATTGACATGATCCATTCCGTTAGCTTAGCACACGATCGTTTAGTATGTTGCTATTGCTTTCTTCATGACTTATACATGTTCCTATGACTATGAGATTATGCAACTCCCGTTTACCGGAGGAACACTTTGTGTGCTACCAAACGTCACAACGTAACTGGGTGATTATAAAGGTGCTCTACAGGTGTCTCCGAAGGTACATGTTGAGTTGGCGTATTTCCAGATTAGGATTTGTCACTCCGATTGTCGGAGAGGTATCTCTGGGCCCTCTCGGTAATACACATCACTTAAGCCTTGCAAGCATTGCAACTAATGAGTTAGTTGCAGGATGATGTATTACGGAACGAGTAAAGAGACTTGCCGGTAACGAGATTGAACTAGGTATTGAGATACCAGCGATCGAATCTCGGGCAAGTAACATACCAATGACAAAGGGAACAACGTATGTTGTTATGCGGTTTGACCGATAAAGATCTTCGTAGAATATGTAGGAGCCAATATGAGCATCCATGTTCCTCTATTGGTTATTGACCGGAAACGTGTCTCGGTCATGTCTACATAGTTCCCGAACCCATAGGGTCCGCACGCTTAAGGTTTCGATGACAATTATGTTGTGATTTTATGAGTTTTGATGTACCGAAGGAGTTCAGAGTCCCGGATGAGATCGAGGACATGACGAGGAGTCTCGAAATGGTCGAGACGTATAGATCGATATATTGGACGACTATATTCGGACATCGGAAGGGTTCCGAGTGATTCGGGTATTTTCGGGGGTACCGGGGAGTTACAGGAATACGAGGAAGAAGCAATGGGCCTCATGGGCAAAGTGGTGGAAGAGAGGAGGCAGGGCGCGCGCCCCCCTAGCCCAAACCGAATTGGACTAGGGGCCGGCCCCCCTTTCCTCCTTTTCCTCCCCCTCCTTCCTTCTCCTTCTCCTTCCCATCCTTCCCCTCTCCTAGTAGGACTAGGAAAGGAGGGAGTCCTACTCCCGGTGGGAGTAGGACTCCTCCCTAGCGCGCCCTCCCTTGGCTGGCCGTCCCCTCCCCCTTGCTCCTTTATATACGGGGGCAGGGGGGCACCCCATGACACACAAGTTGATCATCGTGATCGTTCCTTAGCCGTGTGCGGTGCCCCCCTCCACCATATTCCACCTCGGTCATATCGTTGCGGAGTTTAGGCGAAGCCCTGCGTCGGTAGGACATCATCATCGTCACCACGCTGTCGTGCTGACGGAACTCATCCCCGACACCCTGCTGGATCAGAGTCCGGGGATCGTCGTCGAGCTGAACGAGTGCAGAACACGGAGGTGTCGTACGTTTGGTGCTTGGATCGGTCGGATCGTGAAGACGTACGACTACATCAACCGCGTTGTCATAACGCTTCCGCTTTTGGTCTACAAGGGTACGTGGACACACTCTCCCCTCTTGTTGTTATGCATCACCATGATCTTGCGTGTGCGTAGGATTTTTTTTTTGAAATTACTACGTTCCCCAATAGTGGCATCCGAGCCTAGGTTTTATGCGTTGATGTTATATGCATGAGTAGAACACAAGTGAGTTGTGGGCGATACAAGTCATACTGCTTACCAGCATGTCATACTTTGGTTCGGCGGTATTGTTGGATGAAGCGGCCCGGACCAACATTACGCGTACGCTTACGCGAGACTGGTTCTACTGACGTGCTTTTCACACAGGTGGCTGGAGGGTGTCAGTTTCTCCAACTTTAGTTGAACCGAGTATGGCTACGCCTGGTCCTTGCGAAGGTTGAAACAACACTAACTTGATGAACTATCGTTGTGGTTTTGATGCGTAGGTAAGAATGGTTCTTGCTCAGCCCGTAGCAGCCACGTAAAACTTACAACAACAAAGTAGAGGACGTCTAACTTGTTTTTGCAGGGCATGTTGTGATGTGATATGGTCAAGACGTGATGCTATAATTTATTGTATGAGATGATCATGTTTTGTAATCAAGTTATCGGCAACTGGCAGGAGCCATATGGTTGTCGCTTTATTGTATGAAATGCAAACGCCCTGTAATTGCTTTACTTTATCACTAAGCGGTAGCGATAGTCGTAGAAGCAATAGTTGGTGAGATGACAACGATGCTACGATGGAGATCAGGGTGTCGCGCCGATGACGATGGTGATCATGACGGTGCTTCGGAGATGGTGGCCATATCATATCACTTATATTGATTGCATGTGATCTTTATCCTTTATGCATCTTATCTTGCTTTGATTGACGGTAGCATTTTAAGATGATCTCTCACTAAATTATCAAGAAGTGTTCTCCCTGAGTATGCACCGTTGCCAAAGTTCGTCGTGCCCAGACACCACGTGATGATCGGGTGTGATAAGCTCAACATCCATCTACAACGGGTGCAAGCCAGTTTTGCACATGCGGAATACTCAGGTTAAACTTGACGAGCCTAGCATATGCAGATATGGCCTCGGAACACGGAGACCGAAAGGTCGAGCGCAAATCATATAGTAGATATGATCAACATAGTGATGTTCACCATTGAAAACTACTCCATGTCACGTGATGATCGGTTATGGTTTAGTTGATTTGGATCACGTGATCACTTAGATGACTAGAGAGATGTCTGTCTGAGTGGGAATTCTTAAGTAATATGATTAATTGAACTTAAATTTATCATGAAATTAGTCCTGGTAGTATTTTGCAAATTATGTTGTAAATCAATAAGCACGCGTTGTTGCTTTCGTATGTTTATTTTGATATGTTCCTAGAGAAAACTGTGTTGAAACATGTTAGTAGCAATGATGCGGATTGGATCTGTGATCTGAGGATTGTCCTCATTGCTGCACAGAAGAATTATGTCCTTGATGCACTGCTAGGTGACAGACCTATTGCAGGAGCAGATGCTGACGTTATGAATGTTTGGCAAGCTCAATGTGATGACTACTTGATAGTTTAGTGCACCATGCTTAACAGCTTAGAATCAGGACTTCAAAGACGTTTTGAACGTCATGGACCATACGAGATGTTCCAGGAGTTGAAGTTAATATTTCAAGCAAATACCCGAGTTGAGAGATAGGAAATCTCCAACAAGTTCTATAGCTAAAAGATGGAGGAGAATCGCTCAACTAGTGAGCATGTGCTCAGATTGTCTGGGTACTTCAATTGCTTGAATCAAGTGGGAGTTAATCTTCCAGATAAGATAGTGATTGACAGAATTCTCTAGTCACCCTCACTAAGTTACTAGAACTTCGTGATGAACTATAGTATGCAAGGGATGACGAAAATGATTCCTGAGCTCTTCGTGATGCTGAAATCGATGAAGGTAGAAATCAAGAAAAGAGCATCAAGTGTTGATGATTGACAAGACCACTAGTTTCAAGAAAAGGGCAAAGGGAAAGAAAGGTAACTTCAAGTAGAATGGCAAGCAAATTGTCACTCCCACGAAAAAGCCCAAAGCTGGACCAAAGCCTGAAACTGAGTGCTTACACTGCAAAGGAAATGGTCACTGGAAGCGGATATGCCCTGAATATTTGGTGGATAAGTAGGATGGCAAAGTGAACAAGGGTATATTTGATATATAGGTTATGGATTTGTGCCTTACTAGTGTTTATAGTAGCCCCTGAGTATTTGATACTTGTTCGGTTGCTAAGATTAGTAACTCGAAACAGGAGTTACAGAATAAACAGAGACTAGTTGAAGGGGAAGTGACGATGAGTGTTGGAAGTAGTTCCAAGATTGATATGGTCATCATCGCACACTCTTTATACTTTCGGGATTAGTGTTAAACCTAAATAAATGTTATTTGGCGTTTGCGTTAAGCATGAATGTGATTTGATCATGTTTATTGCGATAAAGTTATTCATTTAAAGTTAGAGAATAATTGTTATTCTGTTTACATGAATAAGAGCTTCGATGGTCATACATCCAATGAAAATAGTTTGTTGGATCTCGATCGTAGTGATACACATATTCATAATATTGATGCCAAAAGATGCAAAGTTAATAATGATAGTGCAACTTATTTATGGCACTGCCGTTTGGGTCATATCGGTGTAAAGCGCATGAAGAAACTCCATAAAGATGGATTGTCGGAATGACTTGGTTATGAATCATTTGATGCTTGCGAAATGTGCATTTGGGCGAGATGACTAAAACTCCGTTCTTCGGAACAATGGAACGAGCAACAAACTTGTTGGAAATAATACATACTGATGTATGCAGACCAATGAGTATTAAGGATCGCGGCGGGTATCGTTATTTTCTGACCTTCACCGATGATTTGAGCAGATATGGGTATACCTACTTGATGAAACATAGGTCTGAAATAGTTGAAAGGTTCAAAGAATTTCAGATTTAAGTGGAAAAATCATCGTAACAAGAAAATAAAATTTCTGCGATCTGATCGCGAAGACGAATATTTGAGTTACGAGTTTGGTCTTCAATTAAAACAATGTGGAATAGTTTCACAGCTCACGCCACCTAGAACACAACAATGTTATGGTGTGTCCGAATGACGTAACCGCACTTTATTGGGTATGGTGCGATCTATGATGTCTCTTTCTGATTTATCACTATCGTTTTGGGGTTATGCATTAGAGACAGCTGCATTCACGTTAAAAGGGCACCATATAAAATCCGTTGAGACGACACTGTATGAATTATGGTTTAGCAAGAAACCAAAGTTGTCGTTTCTTAAAGTTTGGGTTGCGATGCTTATATGAAAAAGTTTCAACATGATAAGCTTGAACCCAAATCGGAAAAGTGCGTCTTCATAGGATACCCAAAATGTTGGGTACACCTTCTATCACAGATCCAAAAGGCAAGACATTCGTTGCCAATAATGGATCCTTTCTAGAGAAGGAGTTTCTCTCGAAAGAAGTGAGTGGGAGGAAAGTAGAGCTTGATAAGGTAATTTGTACCTTCTCCCAAATTGGAAAGTAGTTCATCACAAAAATCATTTCCAGGGATTCCTACACCAATTAGTGAGGAAGCTAATGATGATGATCATGAAACTTTAGATCAAGTTACTACAGAACCTCGTAGGTCTTCCAGAGTATAGTCCGCACCAGAGTGGTACGGTAATCCTATTCTGGAGGTCATGTTACTTGACCATGATGAACCTACGAACTATGAGGAAGCGATGATGGGCCCAGATTCCGCGAAATGGTTTGAGGCCATGAAATCTCAGATGTGATGCATGTATGAGAACAAAGTATGGACTTTGATTGACTTGCCCAAATGATCGGCGAGCCATTGAGATTAAATGGATCTTTAAGAGGAAGACGGACGCTGATAGTAGTGTTACTATCTACAAAGCTAGAATTGTCACAAAAGGTTTTCGACAAGTTCAAGGTGTTGACTATGATGAGAGTTTCTCACTCGTATCTATGCTTAAGTCTGTCCGAATCATGTTAACAATTGCCGCATTTTATAAAATCTGGCAAATGGATAAACAAAACTGCATTCCTTAATGGATTTATTAAAGAAAGAGTTGTATGTGATGCAACCAGAAGATTTTGTCAATCCTAAAGATGCTAACAAAATATGCAAGCTCCAGCGATCCATCTATGGACTGGTGCAAGCATCTCGGAGTTGGAATATACTCTTTGATAAGTTGATCAAAGCATATAGTTTTATACAGACTTGCGGTGAAGCCTGTATTTACAAGAAAGTGAGTGGGAGCACTACAGCATTTCTGATAATTATATGTGAATGCCATATTATTGATCAGAAATAATGTAGAATTATTCTGCAAAGCATAAAGAAGTGTTTGAGAGGAGTTTTTCAAAGAAAGACCTCAGTGAAGCTGCTTACATATTGAGCATCAAGATCTATAGAGATAGATCAAGGCGCTTGATAAGTTTTTCAATGAGTACATACCTTGACAAGATTTTGAAGTAGTTCAAAATGGAACAGTCAAAGAAAGAGTTCTTACCTATGTTACAAGGTGTGAAATTGAGTAAGACTCAAAGCTCGACCACAGCAGAAGATAGAAAGAGAATGAAAGTCATTCCCTATGCCTCAGCCATAGGTTCTATAAAGTATGCCATGCTGTGTACCAGATCTATTGTATACCCTACACTGATTTTGGCAAGGGAGTACAATAGTGATCTAGGAGTAGATCACCGGACAGCGGTCAAAATTATCCTTAGTGGAATAAGGATATGTTTCTCGATTATGGACGTGACAAAAGGTTCGTCGTAAAGGGTTACGTCGATACAAGTTTTGGCACTGATCTAGATGACTCTAAGTCTCGGTCTAGATACATATTGAAAATGGGAGCAATTAGCTAGAGTAGCTCCGTGCAAAGCATTGTAGACATAGAATATTTGCAAAATACTTACGGATCTGAATGTGACAGACCCGTTGACTAAAATTATCTCACAAGCAAAACATGATCACACCTTAGTACTCTTTGGGTGTTAATCACATAGCGATGTGAACTAGATTATTGACTCTAGTAAACCCTTTGGGTGTTGGTCACATGACGATGTGAACTATGGGTGCTAATCACATGGTGATGTGAATTATTGGTGTTAAATCACATGGCGATATGAACTAGATTATTGACCCTAGTGCAAGTGGGAGACTGAAGGAAATATTCCCTATAGGGAATAATAAAGTTATTATTTATTTCCTTATTTCATGATAAATGTTTATTATTCATGCTAGAATTGTATTAACCGGAAACATAATACATGTGTGATTATATAGACAAACAGAGTGTCACTAGTATGCCTCTACTAGACTAGCTCATTGATCAAAGATGGTTATGTTTCCTAGCCATAGACATGAGTTGTCATTTGATTAACGGGATCACATCATTAGGATAATGATGTGATTGACATTACCCATTCCGTTAGCTTAGCACACGATCGTTTAGTATGTTGCTATTGCTTTGTTCATGACGTATATATGTTCCTATGACTATGAGATTATGCAACTCCCGTTTACCGGAGGAACACTTTGTGTGCTACCAAACGTCACAACGTAACTGGGTGATTATAAAGGTGCTCTACAGGCGTCTCCGAAGGTACATGTTGAGTTGGTGTATTTCCAGATTAGGATTTGTCACTCCGATTGTCGGAGAGGTATCTCTGGGCCCTCTCGGGAATACACATCACTGAAGCCTTGCAAGCATTGCAAGTAATGAGTTAGTTGCGGGATGATGTATTATGGAACGAGTAAAGAGACTTGCCGGTAACGAGATTGAACTAGGTATTGAGATACCGACGATCGAATCTCGGGCAAGTAACATACCAATGACAAAGGGAACAATGTATGTTGTTATGCGGTTTGATCGATAAAGATCTTCGTAGAATATGTAGGAGCCAACATGAGCATCCAGGTTCCTCTATTGGTTTTTGACCCGAAACGTGTCTCGGTCATGTCTACATAGTTCTCGAACCCGTAGGGTCCGCACGCTTAAGGTTTCGATGACAGTTATATTATGAGTTTATGAGTTTTGATGTACCGAAGGAGGTCGGAGTCCCGGATGAGATCGGGGACATGACGAGGAGTCTCGAAATGGCCTAGACGTAAAGATCGATATATTGGACAACTATATTCGGACATCGGAAGGGTTCCGAGTGATTCGGGTATTTTCGGGGGTACCGGGGAGTTACGGGAATACGAGGAAGAAGCAATGGGCCTCATGGGCCAAGTGGTGGAAGAGAGGAGGCAGGGCGCGCGGCCCCCCTAGCCAAAACCGAATTGGACTAGGGGGCCGCCCCCCCTTTCCTCCTTTTCCTCCCCCTCCTTCCTTCTCCTTCTCCTTCCCTTCCTTCCCCTCTCCTAGTTGGACTAGGAAAGGAGGGGGTCCTACTCCCGGTCGGAGTAGGACTCCTCCCTGGCGCGCCCTCCCTTGGTCGGCCGCCCCCTCCCCCTTGCTCCTTTATATACGGGGGCAGGGGGCACCCCATGACACACAAGTTGATCATCGTGATCGTTCCTTAGCCGTGTGGGGTGCCCCCCTCCACCATATTCCACCTCGGTCATATCGTCGCGGAGTTTAGGCGAAGCCCTGCGTCAGTAGAACATCATCATCGTCACCACGCCGTCGTGCTGACAGAACTCATCCCCGACACCCTGTTGGATCAGAGTCCGGGGATCGTCATCGAGCTGAACGTGTGCAGAACACGGAGGTGCCGTACGTTCGGTACTTGGATCGGTCGGATCGTGAAGACGTACGACTACATCAACCGCGTTGTCATAACACTTCCGCTTTCGGTCTACGAGGGTACGTGGACACACTCTCCCCTCTCATTGCTATGCATCACCATGATCTTGCGTGTGCGTAGGAATTTTTTTTGAAATTACTACGTTCCCCAACATAGCCCAGTTAGCAACCTGGCCAGTTGCCTCCCTGTTCTGGATTATATCCCCCAAAGGAGCAGAACTGACCACTGTGATGGGATAACCTGGAAAGTACTGCTTAAGCTCCTGACTTGCCATAAAAACCACATATACCAGCTTTTGCCAATGCGGATATCTTTGCTTTGACTCAATGAGCACGTCGCTGATATAATAAACTGACCTTTGAACCAGGTATTCCTTTCGAGCCTCCTTGCGCTCCACCACAATAGCTACACTGATAGCCCGGGCATTAGCAGCCAGATACAACAACAGTGGCTCCTTATCAACTGGAGCAGCAAGAACCGGCGGTTCAGCCAACTGCTTCTTAAAGTCCTCAAACGCCGCATCAGCACCATCATTTCAGACAAAATTGGTTGTCTTCTTCAACATCTGATACAAGGGGATCGCCTTTTCTCCCAATCTGCTGATAAACCGGCTCAAAGCCGCAATGCGACCTGCCAGACGTTGAACATCATTGATACACGCCGGTTTAGCGAGGGATGTAATAGCTTTAATCTTTTCCGGATTAGCCTCAATACCCCTGTTAGATACCAGAAACCCTAGGAGCTTGCCTGTCGGAATACCAAAGACACACTTAGCCGGATTGAGCATCATTTTATAAACTCTCAGATTATCAAAGGTTTCTTACAAATCAGTGATGAGTGTCCCTGCCTTCCTGGACTTCACCACAATATCATCCATGTAGGCATGAACATTGCGCCCAATCTGATTATGAAGGCAATTCTGCACACAGCGTTGATAAGTTGCCTGGGCACTCTTGAGCCCAAAGTGCATAGACACATAACTGAAAGCTCCAAAGGGAGTGATGAAAGTTGTCTTCTCCTGGTCGTTAACTGCCATCTTGATCTGATGATAACCAGAATAAGCATACAAGAAACTCAAACGCTCACAACCCGCCGTAGCATCAATGATTTGATCAACACGAGGGAGGGCAAAGGGATCAGCTGGGCAAGCTTTGTTCAAATCTGTGTAATCCACACACATCCGCCAACTGCCGTTTTTCTTAAGTACTAGGACCGGATTAGCCAACCACTCTGGGTGAAACACTTCCACAATAAACCCAGCTGCCAACAGCCGGGCTACCTCTTCACCAATGGCCTTGCGTCGCTCTTCGTTAAAACAACGAAGAAACTGTTTGACCGGTTTGAACTTCCGATCCATATTAAGAGTGTGCTCAGCGAGTTCCCTCGGTATACCTGGCATGTCAGAAGGTTTCCATGCAAAGATGTCCCAGTTCTCACGGATGAACTCGATGAGCGTGCTTTCCAATTTCGGATGCAAGTTGACGCTGATGCTGAACTGCTTGGATGAATCGCCAGGAACAAAATCAACCAATTTTGTCTCATCAGCCGATTTAAACTTCAAAGCCAGATCATGCTCTGTAGTTGGCTTCTTTAGAGAAGTTGTTGGATCAACATTGTCCTTATAGAACTTCAACTCCTCCATTGCACAAACCGATTTAGCATAAGCCGCATCACCTTCCTCGCACTCCAGCGCAATCTTACGGCTCCCATGAACCGTGATGGTCCCCTTATGGCCCGGCATCTTGAGCTGTAGATAAACATAACACGGCCTTGCCATGAATTTAGCATAAACCGGCCGCCAAAACAAGGCATGGTACGGACTTCTAATCTTAACCACTTCAAAGGTCACCGTCTCAGACCTTGAATCATGATCATCTCCAAAAAACCCCTCCAGAGCTATCTTACCAACTGGGTAAGCCGATTTACCAGGCACCACACTGTGAAAAATGGTGTTTGACGGTCTAAGGTTCTTATCTGTCAACCCCATACGCCGGAAGGTCTCATAATACAAGATATTAATACTGCTCCCTCCGTCCATGAGCACCTTGGTGAACTTATAACCTCCAACCTGCGGTGCAACCACCAAAGCTAGGTGGCCCAGATTGTCAACCCGCGGCGGATGATCCTCCCGACTCCAGACAATAGGCTGCTCAGACCAGCGTAAATAACAGGGCACTGCCGGTTCAACATAGTTTACTGCCCTTTTATGGAGCTTCTGATCGTGTTTGCACAAACTAGTAGTGAAGACATGATACTGTCCACCGTTTAACTGTTTCGGGTTGCTCTGATAACCCGACTGCTGCTCATTCCCCTGATTACTCTGCTGATTGTGACCACCTTGATTGTTTTGATTGCCCTGATTATTCTGAAATCCTGAGTTTGAACCGCCACCACCGTAACCCGGCCCGTGAAATCCTAGACCGGAACCACCGGATGTACCCTGATCATACCGGAAGAGATCAGAGTTTTTGAATTCCCTCATGATGTGACAATACTTCCAGAGGTGCGTGGCCGGGACCTCCTTTGTCCCGTGTTTTGGGCAGGGCTGGTTTAGCAAGCGCTCCAGATTCATGCCTCCACCGCGCTGGGGCGGTTTACCCTTACGTTGCTACATATTGCACTGCATACTAGTGTTAGCCACAAAATCTGAATTGTCCGCTTTACGCTTACCATTGTTCCCGTGGCTCGCCTGGTTATGCTGTCCTTTTGAATTGGCATTCTTCTTTCCCTTCTCCTTCTTTTCTTCATCCGAAACGGGGTCCTTGGTATTATCAGAATCAGCATACTTGACCAGAGCCGCCATGAGCGTTCCCATATCATTGCAGTGATGCTTGAGCCGTCCCAACTTCATCTTGAGTGACTTAAACCGACAATTACCTTCCAAGCTCACAATCGCCGTGTCAGGATTGATGCGGCCTGACGAATACAAAATTTCTGAAACCTGGCACACCCAATGAGTTGTTTATTCATTCTCTCCTTGGACACAAGCCGCCAGATCTACAATGGACATAGGTTGCATGCATGTATCCATGAAGTTCGCTATAAACTTGGCCTTCCACTCATCCCATGAACTGATTGAGTTAACAGGCAGGCTCTTCAGCCAGGTACGAGCCGTTCCTTCTAACATCATGGTGAAGTTTTTGCACACGCCGCTTCATCCACATCCAGCATCTCCATTGCCATCTCATAGCTTTCAACCCACGCCTCAGGGGGCTGATCGGCGGTATAATTAGGCACTTTGCACGGACCCTTGAAATCCTTAGGCAGCCGCACATTACACAGAGCCCGGGTGAGGCACGATACTCCCCAAGAGCTAAAGGCCAAACCATGTTCAACTGATGCCACAGGCTGAACCGGAGTGGGTTGATTCTGGTACTACGCTGCTAACTCTGCCTCGCGCCATGCTCTGCCATTGTTCACCACATCCTGAGCATTCATACCGCCGTGCGCCGGATTAGGCCCTCAAGGGGCATCATGATGCCGCGCACTGCTTGACACGACCGGTTCGTCCATGTGCCTGCTATTACTCTTGCTCGGACGAGGGGTTCAGTGTATTCTGTCTCGGCTATAGGAGTAAGCCTGCTGCTGCACAACAGCAGTTTGTAGAAGATCCCTGGCCCGGTGTGTCTCAACTGCCGCTAGTGAGTCACCCTCCATCAGATTAGCTGCCAAATGCGATGTTGCAGCAATCATATTATCCAAAGGGCTAGAGAAGTGACCCGGTGGCGTTGTTACATATTGCGGCGGGTTGTCTGTCCGTCTAGGCGGGTCAATTACCCTTGGCCGATCCGGCGCCGCCCCAGGTGCCTCGGTCCGGTTTGCTGCTGCCGGATTACTGTGCCCGGCTCCTGGTGTATTGAAGAGATTCATACCCTTTTAAATTTGCATCAGACGAGACCGGTTCCTTCTCATTACTTTGTTTAACGTGTTCTGATCCAACATAAGCCGGTAATTCTGCGCCTGGATCTGCTGCGATTGGGCATCTAAAGCGTCCCGCTCTTCAGCCATCCTGGTCTCCTCAGCCGCCAAATCCGCCTTGGCCTGAGTTATCTGATCCTTTAGCTTGGTAACATCCGCATTATGCTGAACTTGGGTCTCCAGGGTGACTGCTGTGGTCAACAATGCTGTCAAAGCGTCCAGCAGACCGGCAAGCACTTGAGCCGGTCGGCGCGCCGGGCCTCCTACCGCGGCTGCCAATCCGGAAATCATTGCTGCTGTGGATGAAGATTGCATGGTGGGCTGCGTACCGGCCATGAAAATTGTAACCCGGTTTGGCGGTTCAAAGCAGCCCGGAATACTGTCGCCATCGGAGTATCCCCCAATCCGGCCATCTTGCAACTGGTACAGTGACTTGGTTTCGCTAGTGGATGATTCACCATCTTAGTAGATGGCCGTCTCACCGTCAGACACCGGTTCAGATTCCGCACCATGGATGAACCTTACGAACGCACGCTTCATGCCAGGCTAAACCCGAGCATGACTTGCACGCTGAGCCGTTTCGACAAGGTCGGTGGAGATGACTGGCTAAGGGCCCGGTTCACCGATTTTGCTGATGAAGACATGAATTCTGCCAAAGGGGACCCGGTACCCGTACTCGATTGAGCCGGCCTCAGGGCCCCAGCCTGCATCGTCGATGTAGAGCTTGCCGCGATGACTCTTGGTCATCCGACCAACCGCGTACCCTTTGAGTCCTTCAAAGTTGCCCTTTAAGAACTCGAAACCATCGTGCGATAGCCCCACGGTGGGCGGCAACTGTCATGGAATTAACACGTCAGATGTCCTAGCAGAAGGACTTAGTCGTGGAGCCATCGCAACGAGATTAGCTAAAAGGGGTTAAACCGGACAAGGGACACGAGAGTTTTATATTAGTCCGGCCCCTTACGATGAAGGTAAAAGCCTACGTCTAGTTGTGATGGGATTATTGGGGTTTCGATGACCAGGGAGTGAATACGCTTTGCCTGAGTCTCGAGTTGTTATTTCTTGTCCCTGAACCGCCGCCGGGTCGTCCCTTTATATACACAGGTTGACGCTCGGCCGGTTTACAGAGTCCCGAGGCTGGCTCATACAAGTGTCCGGCTCGGTCTCTTCCTTTCCCTACCTTACAATACAAGTTATAGGACTATGGCGGTTTACAACTATGGGCCCTAATCCGCCTTTGGGCTCTTGGCCTCTAAGCTTTGCTGGTAGAGCGCCATCTTCTTTTATCTTCATGGGCTTCAATAAGGATGAGCGTGAACCGGCCCCTCCTGGGCGGTTTACACTCAGTAGTTATATCCTCAACACATCATTTTAGTTTTCTTAAGTTGCAACATATTTCCTGGAAGCTTCTCAATGAATATAAACCTTACAATCAGTTTTTTTTCTCATATCATATCAATAGGGCATCATGCAATATAACAGAAGATTGTTCAAGTCTATCATGCGTATTTAGGAAAAAGAGCAGATATTGCATTAAATTTTGTGATGAAATAATATAATAGAGGTTCTGGAACATACTTCTTGGCTTCTTGTAAGCCTCGTAAACATGGTTGCTTGCATTTGAGATGCAAGGGAGAAAAAAATGGCATTCAGAAAGGGCACCACATGGGTTAACTGATTGAGAAACTTAGAAGCACCTCGACTAACAACTGAGAAAGGTATCCTGAAATAGAATCCCACATATAAAGTTATAAGCATAAATAGCAAGCAAGGCAAAATCAAAAGAACTAAGAAAATCTGTGAAGCACATTATACTTTACATTAGAGCCTATAGATATTGTAAAGACATGAGAAATGGTCAACATGGCAATATTGTTCAGTGGTCAAACAATTCCAAAATGATACATTGAGAAATCAAAATTGGCCTTCCAGTTTAGAGAAGAATGCGAAAGAAAACTTAGTTAGACTTTTACACAATGCTCATTTAACTTCTGAAGGACAAACACATGCCACCATAACACAATGCTAATATATACTACTCCCATGCGGCAGGTGACGTTGCTATGGGATACAATGTATATAAATTGCCCGTGCATTGCAACGGGGTCATACATATTCTAATGGGTCAATAACAATGGTGGCTAACATATACCTGTAGGATCCTTGTGCACGCCAGGTGGCATTGTTGACTTCTGTATCATTAAACCATTGTCATTCGTCTCCCTCCAGAGCTAGCGGCCGATAGCGACGAGCTCCACCTTCTTATTCTCATTGTTGTGGCCGTCCTTCAACAATCCATTGTTCTTCTCACCATTCTTTACCACTCTAGCAACTGCATGGCGACTTGGTCGTCGTTATTGATGTCGAAGAGGCCAATGAGGCTAAGAGGTTGTTGATGTTCTTGCTCTCCTTGTCATGGTCGTTATCACTGTTGCTTGGAGTGTCATTCATCACAACCACACTGCTAACTCATTCTTCATGTTAATCTCATCCTCCTAAGTACACTATAGTCAAGGACGACCACGACTATACGAGTGATAGGGGACATATCGATGGGTGGACCGTTGGATCGTATACAGGCGCTCATCCACCTACTCCTCCCACTAGTAGAAAAAAACCAAATATGAAGATCATTAGTCCCGGTTTGTAATTGAACCGGCACTACTGTGACAATTAGTGCTGGTTCCAACGGCTAGGCGGGTGCTGGTCATTAGTCCTGGTTAGTGGCGAACCTCTAGTCCCGGTTCATGCCATGAACCGTACTAAAGAGGTGGTGTCAGGCTGGTGTCAGGCTGCAGCCCCACCAAAACCTTTAGTCCCGGTTGGTTATACGAACCGGTACTAGAGATTCACCTTTAGTCCCGGTTCGTATAACCAATCGGGACTAAAGATTACCCTATAAACCCTTCGTCGAGCCCCAACTCTTCTGTTCTTCCCCTTTCCTATCCTCTCATTTTTCTTCCTCTCCTCTCGAGCTCATCCTCCATTTTTCACAAAAATTTTCAAGATTTGAAGGCACCCCATCTATCCAAGTGATCACAAAGGTTAGCAACTTTGTCCTTTCACCTCTCGTTGCTAGATTAGCTCTTGCAATGCTCTATATAGTGATTAATTTGTGAGTTTTAGTAATTTGGGAGGAATTGTATGTGGTAGTTTATTTCATTTATATGCAATTTGAGCTCAAAATAACTCTTAGTTTGCATATGTAGGTGTGGTTTACTTAGTGCCTTCCCGTCTCCATCCTAACCACCACCGATCGCCCGCACCGTCCCGTCGCCAGCAGCACCTTGTGGTGAGCCTCTTGTTCTTATCTTTTTATATATAAAAAATCATGTTTTTGTGTGATTTAGATATATAGTTACTTGTATAATTATCTTACCCGTACGTTGTTTGTTATACATAGTGCCATGGTTTTGATATCCGTCCACGTCGGCCCTCGTCCGGTTTTGTGATTCGGATGTGGTATATTCTCTTTTATAACTATTTGTTGCATTTCATGTTTATGAAAAATTATGCCTATCAAGTTGACATAAGTATTTTTATCTAGGAGGTATGTGAACCGGAAATTCCAACCGACCCTATTGTCGAGAGGTTAAAATTTAGTTGAAAATGAAAACGAGTATTTGAAGATGGAATTGGAGTTGCATCCTACCGATGTCGTCGATGATCACAATATCAAGATGGAGAAAATGCGCTTGAAGATTAGAAAGATTAGAAAATATGCCATTGATAGTGAGGCTACACCATTGCTCAATGTTGTCCATATATTTTCTCTGCAGTTTATGCCTGCTAGATGGAATTATCAAGAAAATTCAAATAATAATGAGGCAGTGTCTTTGGAGAGGGAATACTGACACTCCTAGACAGTCTTTAGCATCCTGGCCTCTAGTTTACAGGCCTAAAGATAAAGGAGGCATGCGAATTGTTAATCTTGGAACCCAGAACAGAGCTCTCCTCACCAAGCATCTTCATAAGTTCTATAATAAGGCAGACATCCCTTGGGTCTCCCGCATTTGGAATACATATTATGATGGAGTTTTGCCCCATGGAACAATGTTATGTGGTTCTTACTGGTGGAGGGACATCATGAAAATAAATGAAGCTTTCAGGCTGGTTTCTGTGGTTACTATAAATTTGGGAGATTCTGCCCTTTTTTGGTCTGATGCTTGGATGTTTTTAGGATCATCTTTTGATACAAGCACGGGTGATGTCGATGATGCCGAGGGAATAAAAATACCTAAGACTTACACTCCTAATTATTTTCAATTAAGTGAAGAGGACGAGACGGACAAAGCGCTGGCTGTTGTCACATGTGTGGAAGTATTTCTTGATTCAATTTCAAAAGATAAGGAACATGTTGATTTGTTTTTTAAGAAAAAGGAGCAACATGATCACTACTTCCAACCATTGAGCCATGTATATCCAAGTAACAAAGATGTACGTATAGTTGAGTATATGTGGGATTCTAGTTGGAAAGATAGAGATTCAGTTCATTGGTTTGAAAGGAAAAAGATGCACCCAGGATTCTTATTTATATTCTTGCCATGCAAGGAGAAGTACGACCATGCATCATCTAGAACTAGCAGTACGTGGAGCTACCTCTCCTTGAAGACCATCGGCTGGGGGCCACCTAGAAGCAGACCCAGAGATGATGTACACCAGATAACAAGTCGTACCAAGTTGTCTTCGTTTTTGTTTCCTATAAGATTTAATCAAGTCCGTCGTTATGTTTTGGTAGGTCAAGTTTGTTTTCCCTTTGGATTAGGAGTCTGGTTAGCGTGTTGGACAAACCATGTACGAGTCGACAATGGCAGTATAAATAGCCATAGTACGTTCATTGTAAAGATAGGTTATTTTTGATAATAAACACGATGTGTTTTTAGGGTAAATACCCGTATCGAGTTTTGGGGGAAGCTGTCTAAAAATCCCTAAGTTTTGGAGGAAGATTTAGAAAACCTCTGTGTTGCGATTTCTCTGTGAGGAAATTGTTTTGCGCGTGAGTACCGTCGTCGATATTGGTTTTCTCGTGCTGAGCCGCAAGGTTCAAACCCTCTATTCGGTGCACATCACATGTGCGGGCGAGAGGTTACTGCTGCTGGTTGTGGTGTGTTGTGAAATATCGGGCCGCAACAACAGATCGGATCTCGCCGTGAGGTTCGGTCTATATCATCTGTTCCACTCAGGGAAAGATTCCCCAGGCTTTTCTCTTTTCCCATTGATGCTAAGGTCTCTGTGAGAGAGGTTATTAATACTCTGGATATGTCTGAGCTTTTCCATCTTCCCTTTTCTCCTGAAGCAATGGAGGAAATGATCAATGTACAGTCTGGCGTTTTGGAGCTCAATGCTGATGAGAACATTAATGATCTTTTGTCTTGGACACCAGGGAAAGGGAAATTTTCTGCCAAAAGTTACTATACTTTGATGCATGCTCATCTTCCTACAGATGCACCTGCTAAATGGATTTGGGAAAGTAGGTCCACAATGAAGATCAAGGTATTTGCATGGTTAATGCTCAATGACAGGCTTAATACCAGAGATCTACTGGTCAGGAGGCATTGGAGATCGCCTCAGGAGGACAATTCATGTCCCTTATTTCATGCCCAAGCTCATGAGGACAGAGACCATCTTTTTTTCACTTGCCAATTCAGTACAAGTATCTGGAAATATCTGCAAATCCAATGGTTTGTTGGTATTTCTCCATCTGAGTGTCTTATTGCTGCAAGGAAAAGCTTTGGCCAGCCTTTCTTCAAAGAAGTTGTTTATCTGGCTGCCTGGAATCTCTGGTTGTTAAGGAACGGAAGAATTTTCAGACATGAGAGACCCACCTTTGCAGCATGGAAGAGGAGCTTTATCCATGATATTACCCTGCTGTCCCACAGATTCAAGTCCACCCTGAAGCCTTTGTTGTTGCACTGGATTGATGTCTTGCCCTAGTTGGCTGTGTTTTCCCTGTAAATATGTAATTAGCATGTATTTATGTACATAGGCATTTAGGTAAGTAGTTCTTCTAGCTCTTTTTACCAGAACCTTTTGTATTTTGTTGGTGGGGTTTTAATAAAAGGCTGTGGGGCTGTTGCCTCACAGTTTCCAGTCAAAAAATAGTGAGGCTTGGTATCATTATGTTGTTGGATCAATTGTTAAGTTAGTTGCCATCTTGATCGCATTTGTTGTTGCATTTAAATTCTTTAGCTAGAGAGTTTGTGTGTTGTTTTATGAGAATAAGTGTTTATGGAACTTTATGTATGAACTTCTATTAATTTGGTCTTTTCGGTGCTGTGTAATGAAGATGAGCTGGCAATGGATGTACGATGACCGATGCTCTCCCAGTTTGTTAATGGCGTGCATACTTTTCTTCTTGCGGCTGAGGCAAACAAGCGGGCAGATGGTTTTATGTCTTGTACATATGCTGGCTGTAAGAATGATCTGAACTACTCTAAGTCAAAAACCATTCACGTCCACCTATTTGATTCCGATTTCATGCCCCTCTATAATTTTTGGACCAAGCATGGAGAAAGAGGGGTTATGATGGAAGAGAATGAAGAAGAAGAGGACGATGACGGCTATCCTGGCCATGGGTGCCCTGTATACTATGGTACAACAATGGGGGAAGAAGCTGAGCCAGCAATGTGGGAAGAAGCTGAGCCGGCAATGCGGGAGGAAGCTCAAGAAGAGGCATCCGATGAGCCCGCTGATGATCTAGGTCGGGCCATTACCGATGCAAAGAGAAACTACACAAGTGAGAAGGAGAGGCGGAAGTTGCAGCGCATGTTAGAGGACCACAAGAAATTGTTGTACCCAACTTGTGAGGCTCACAAGAAAAAGCTGGGCACCACACTGGAATTGCTGCAATGGAAGACAGAGAATGGTGTATCTCAGAACGGATTTGGAAAGTTGTTGATAATGTTAAAGAAGATGCTTCCAAAGGACAACGAATTGCCCGAGAGTACGTACGAATCAAAGAAGGTTGTCTGCCCTCTAGGATTAGAGGTGCAGAAGATACATGCATGCCCTAATGACTGCATCCTCTACCGCTATGATTACGAGGATTTGAACGGGTGGCCTGTATGCAGTGCATTGCGCTATAAGATCAGTCGTGATGACCCTGGTGATGTCGAGGGCGAGCGCCCCAGGAAGAAGATTCCTGCCAAGGTGATGTGGTATGCTCCTATAATACCATAGTTGAAACGTTTGTTCCAAAACAAAGAGCATGCCAAGTTGATGCGATGGCACAGAGATGTCCGTAAGGAAGTACGTGCTGACAGGTTGCAGTGGAGAAAATCAAGAGAAAGTACTATGAGGACTTCGCAGGTGATGCAAGGAACGTATGGTTTGGTCTAAGCGCAGATGGCATTAATCCTTTTGGGGAGCAGAGCAGCAATCATAGCACCTGGCCTGTGACTCTATGTATGTATAACCTTCCTCCTTGGTTGTGCATGAAGCGGAAGTTCATTATGATGCCAGTGCTCATCCAAGGCCCTAAGCAACCCGAAAATGACATTGATGTGTACCTAAGGCCATTAGTTGTAGAACTCTTACAGTTGTGGAATGAAAAAGGTGTACATGCGTGGGATGAGCACAGACAGGAGGAATTTGAACTACACGCGTTGCTGTTTGTGACCATCAATGATTGTCCTGCTCTCATTAACCTTTCAGGATAGATAAACAAGGGATACCGCGCATGCACTCACTGTTTGGATGATACCGACAATATACATTTGGATAACTGTAAGAAGAATGTGTATCTGGGACATCGCCGATTTCTTCCGAGCAGGCATCCCATAAGAAAGAAAGTCAAGCATTTCAAAGGTGAGGCAGATCACCGGATGAAGCCTCGCCACCGTACTGGTGATGATGTACATGATATGGTCAAGGATTTGAAGGTAATCTTTTGAAAGGGTCCTGGCGGACAATCTATTCCGAATGCCGCTGACGGACGCGCACCCATGTGGAAGAAGAAATCTATATTTTGGGACCTAACCTATTGGAAAGACCTAGAGGTCCGCTCTGTAATCGACGTGATGCACGTGACGAAGAATCTTTGCGTCACCCTACTTGGCTTCTTGGCCGCGTATGGGAAGACAAAAGATACACCAGAGGCACGGGAGGACCAGCAACGTATGCACGGAAAGAATGACATACATCAGGGTCATGGTGGCTACGCTCTTACCAAAGAAGAGAAGGAAATCTTCTTTGAATGCCTGCTCAGTATGAAGGTCCCGTCTGGCTTCTCGTTGAATATAAAGGGAATAATCAATATGATAGAGAAAAAATTTTAGAACCTAAAGTCTCATGACTACCACGTGATTATGACGCAGCTGCTTCCAGTTGCATTGAGGGGTTTTCTACCGGTAAACGTTCGATTAACCATTGTGAAGCTGTGTGCATTCCTCAATGCAATTTCTTAGAAGGTAATCGATCCAGAAATCATACAAAGGTTGGAGAATGAAATGGTGCAATGTCTTGTCAGTCTCCAGTTGGTGTTCCCACCATCCTTCTTTAATATCATGACGCACGTCCTAGTTCACCTATGCGAAGAGATTGCCGTTCTGGGTCCTGTATTTCTACACAATATGTTCCCCTTTCAGAGGTTCATGGGAGTCTTAAAGACATATGTTTGTAACCGTGCTAGGCCAGAAGGAAGAATCTCCAATGGCCATCAAAATGAGGAGGTCATTGAGTTTTGTGTTAACTTTATTCCCGACCTTAAGCCGATTGGAGTTCCTGAATCACGGCATAAGGCCAGACTGGGTGGAAATGGCACGCTAGGACCAGATCAAATAATATGTATAGACGGCCATTCTCTCACTGAAGCACACTACACAGTTCTACAAAATTCCGCCTTGGCGGCTCCGTATATGGTGGAACACAAGAATATTCTAAGCTCCAAATACTCGGAGTAGTCTGGAGACTGGATTACACATGAACAAACGAGGACTTTTTCCGGTTGGTTGCAAACACGTGCCATGCATGACGACGGTATTGAAAATGACATGTACTTGATGTCCTAGTTACCATCTTCGAATATAATGACTTTCAAAAGGTACGAGATAAATGGGAATACATTTTACACGATCGCCCAAGATAAAAAGAGCACCAACCAAAACAGTGGTGTACGCTTTGATGCAGCAACTAGTAGGCGAAAGGACACATATTATGGTTACTGTTGGGGATATAACTATTTGATATGACCCACCCAGGAGGGGCCTGGTTATACCTATGAATATTCTTGAAGCCAAAGACCAAGGTTGAAGATGGCGGTTCAGTAAGGGCCCAGAGCCCAGAGGCGACCTAAGACCCGTAGAGATAAACCGCCATATGTACATGACTTGTATTGTAAGGCAAGAATAGTTAGAGACCAAGCCGGACACTATTTATGAGCCGGCCGGGACTCTAAGAGCCGCTGGGCATCGACCTCTATATATAAAGGGGTGACCCGGCGGCGGTTCAGGGCAAGTAACATCAGATCGAGAGCTAGGTCAAGCGATTTTGCTCCCTGGTTATTGAGACGTAAGTAATCCCACTCAAACCTGGATCTAGGCTTTTACCTTCACCGTAAGGGGCCGAACAAGTATAAACCTCGTGTCCTTTGTCCCGATTAACCCCTTCAAGTTTCCTAGTTGCGATAGCTCCATGACTAAGTCCTTTCACTAGGATATCTGACATGACAATTCCATGATAGTTGGGGCCCACCATGGGGCGAGCGCATGGTGTATTTGAGTTCTTAAGGGCAACTTCGAAGGGCTCAAGGGATACGCTATGGGCCGGATGACCAAGAGTCGTCGCGGCAAGCTCTACATCGACGATGCAGGCTGGGGCCCCGATGCCGACTCAATTGAGTACGGGTACCGGGTCCCCTTAGGCGGAATTCACGTCTTCATCGGCAAGATCGGTGAACCGGGGCCCTGAGCTGGACATCTGCACCAACCTCGTCGAGACGGCTCAGCTTGCGAGACCCGCCCGGGCTTTGCCAACCGTGAAACGTGCCTTCATGGGATGCATTCACGGAGGAGTCTCTAAAGGATGTGCATCTGGCGGTGAGACGGCCATCTATTCTGATGGTGAGTCGTCCACAGGCGAGACAGATTCGTTGTATCAACTGCAAGACGGCGGGCTTGGGGGCTGGTCCGATGGTAGCAGTATTCCAGATCTCCTTTAGCCGCCGAGCAGGGTCGGGATCTTCATGGCTGGCACGCAACCTATTCAAGACTCCACAACTGCGGCAGCAATAACCTCCAGGTCAGCAGCAGCTGGGGCAGAGGCCCTGTGCGCTCTCACGGATAAGATGATCACTCTGTTAGCTGCCGCGATCAACCCGGCGGATCAAGCTCAACATGATGTGGAAGGAGCGCAGCTAAAACTAGATATAGTGCAGGCTAAGGAAGATCTGGCAGCGGAAGATGTCAGGATGACCGCAGAGCAAGCGGCTCTGGACGCTCAGGCTCAGCGGATTCAGGTGCAGACTTTCCGCGTCACGATGGATCAAAACACGTCCAATGAGGTAATGAGGAGAAGATACCAGAAGACTCAGTCTCGGCTCCCTCCAGTTTATGATCCTCGAAACCTCTTCCATACACACGGTGCAGGGCCCAGTAACCCGCCGGAGACAAGCCTGGTTACGGCACCCGGGACTGGAACACCGGTTCAACCACGCATGATGGAGCCCCCCGGATGAATACTGCTCCACCTCAGTATGTACCAACACCACCGGGTCATTATTCTAAACCGTTGGAGAACATGATCGCTGCGGCGGCACGACTGGTGGCTCTCCCGGTGGAGGGTGACTCTCCGACGGCGGTTGAAACCCGCAGGATCAGAGAACTTCTTCAGACGGCTTTAGCTCAACATGAGGGGTACTCATATAGCCGGGACAGGATTCATTCAACCCCTCGTCCAAGCCGGAGCCCAAGTTATAGCAGGCACATGGACTCAGTGGCCGTTTTAAGCAACGCCCGACGCCGTAACCAGCCAGGCGGGCATGACTCGTCGCGCGATGGAGCCTTTAACTTGGTGGATCAGGACATCATATGTCAAGAGGCTGAGCGGGCGGCTCATTAGGCGGCTGAGCAGGCGGCTCAGCTGGCGGCTTAGCAGCCTTTCCCGGTTTATCCGATGACTTCTATTGAGGCAGGCACGACCACCAAGACCGGAGGTGTCCCCTGTCTGGTGCCGGCTCTGCGTAACGAGCGTTTTCCCAAGGATTTCAAAAGGCCCAGAAAGGTGCCTAATTATATAGCCAATTTACAGCCTAGGGCGTGGATTGAAGGCTACGAGATGGCTATGGAGTTACTGGTGGTCAGTGATGCTGCGATGGCCAAATACTTCACCATGATGTTGGATGGGACTGCCCACACTTGGTTGAAGGGGCTGCCACCTAATTCCATCAGTTCATGGGCAGAGTTAAAAGCCCGGTTCATTCAGAACTTCAAAGATACGTGCAAGCAGCCCATGTCAATTGTGGATTTGACTAATTGCAAACAGGAGGAGGGTGACTCCACGACCGATTGGGTGCGTCGGGTCATGGCTATAATACATTCGTCTAATAAGATGGATGCCGGCTCTGCAGTCTTAATGTTGGAGAAAAATTGCCATTTTTTAACTCTGAAGATGAAGTAAGGGCGGCTAGAGCGCGATTGTAATGACACGGGTCAGCTGATGGCGGCTCTGGTCAAGTACGCCGACTGATAGTACCAAGGATCCCGAGTCTGATGATGAAAAGACAGGGAAGGGAAAAAAGAATGGCAACAACCAGGGCCCTGAGCAAAATCCGGCAAATCAATGAGGTAATAAACGTAAGGCTGATGGTAGCTTGGAGTTTGTGTCTAACACCAATGCGCTGGGCAACAATCAACGACGTAAGGGGAGACTACCTCCCCGGTCCAGCGGTTAAAGCCCAATGCTTGAGCAGTTACTGAATGAGCCCTGTCCAAGGCATGGCACTCAGCAGAAGTCGGCCACTCATCTATGGAAGGACTATATGATCAAGAAGGCTTTCAAGAATTCCAACATGTTCGACGGTAATCATGGGCAGGGCGGCGGCTCAGGTGGCGGCGGCTTTCATGGCCCGGGAGGCGGTTCAAATTCCAATTTGCAAAATTCTCAGGGTAATCAAGGTGGTTATAACCAACAATTTGGCCAGGGTGGTCAGCAGCAGGGTGGATACCAGAGCTATCCAAAGCAGCTGAATAGTGGAGAATATCATGTGTTTACCACCAGTTTGTGCAAATGAGACCAGAAGCTTCATAATAGGGCTGTGAACGCTGTTGAGCCGGCAGTTGCTCGTTATTTGAGATGGGCTGAGCAGCCCATTCTATGGAGTAGGGAGGATCACCCTCCCTGGGTTGATAATCCGGGTCACTTGGCCTTGGTGGTAGCACCTCAGGTTGGTGGGTACAGGTTCACTAAGGTGCTCATGGAATGAGGCAGCAGCATTAATATGCTCTATTATGAGACCTTTCGCTGCATGGGTTTGACTGACAAAAATCTCAAGACTTCCAACACTGTTTTTCATGGAGTGGTTCCTGGTAAGTCGGCATACCCAGTGGGTAAGATTGAGCTCGAAGTGGCCTTTGGAGATGAACATGATTCCAGGGCGGAGAAGTTAACCTTTGAGGTGGTCAAAATCAAGAGCCCGTATCACGCCCTCTTTGGGCGGCCGGCTTATGCCAAGTTCATGGCGAGGCCTTGTTATGTTTATTTGCAGCTCAAGATGCCGGGTCATAAAGGCACCATCACAGTGCATGGGAGTAGGAAGATAGCCTTGGAATGTGAGGAAGGCGATGCTGCTTATGCTGAATCTGTTTGTGCGACAGAAGAGTTGAAGTTCTAAAAGGACAACGTTGATCCGACAGATATGACGTCTTTGAAAAAGCCAACCACAGAGCATGAGCCGGTCATGAAGTTTAAGTTGGCCGATGATACTAAGCTTGTTGACTTTGTTCCAGGTGACTCATCTAAGCAGTTCAGTATCAATGCCAATATGGATCCCAAATAGGAAAGCGCGCTCATCGAGTTCATCCGTGAGAACCGGGACATCTTTGCATGGAAACCTTCTGACATGTCGGGTGTACCGAGAGAACTCGTTGAGCACACTCTTAATATTGATCCAAAATTGAAGCCGGTCAAGTAGTTTCTTCGGTGGTTCAATGAGGAGAGGCGTACGACCATTAGTGAGGAAGTAGCCCGGCTCTTGGCGGCTGGGTTCATTGTTGCAGTTTTTCATCCAGAGTTGTTGGCTAACCCGGTGCTTGTGCCTAAGAAGAACAGTTGTTGCCGCATGTGTGTGGATTATACGGACTTAAACAAAGCTTGTCTGGCTGATCCCTTCGCTCTCCCTCGTATTGATCAAATTATTGATGCTACGGCGGGTTGTGAGCGTTTGAGCTTTTTGGATGCTTACTTTGGTTATCATCAGATCAATATGGCAGTTAAGGACCAGGAGAAGACGATGTTCATTACTCTATTTGGAGCCTTCTGCTATGTGTCTATGCCTTTTGGGCTCAAGAGTGCCCAGGCGACTTACCAGCGGTGTGTGCAGAATTGTCTTCATAATTAGATTGGGCGCAATGTTCCTGCTTACACGGACAACACTATGGTGAAATCCAGAGAGAAGGAGACCTTGATAGATGATCTGAAGGAGACCTTTGAAAATCTTCGGGTCTACAAGATGATGCTTTACCCGGCCAAGTGTGTTTTTGGCGTGCCTACAGGCAAGCTTTTGGGTTTTTTGGTTTCTAACAGGGGCATCGAGGCTAACCCGGAAAAGATCAAGGCAATCACCTCTCTGGCTAAGTCGACATGCATCAATGATGTTCAGCGTTTGGCGTGTCGCATCGCTGCTCTAAGCCGGTTAGGTGAGAAGGCTATGCCACTGTATCAAATGATGAAGAAAACAGATAACTTCGTCTAGAGTGATGCTGCTAACGCCGCCTTTGAAGATTTGAAGAGACAGTTAGCTGAGCCGTCGGTCCTTGCTGCTCCCATTGATAAGGAGCCATTATTATTATATGTGGCTGCTAACATGCGGGCTATCAGTGTGGCCATCATGGTGGAGCGCAAGGAGGCTGGCAAAGAGCATCCGGTTCAACGGCCGGTTTATTACATCAGTGAGGTGCTTATTGTGTCCAAGCAAAGATATCCACATTGACAAAAACTTGTTTATGGGGTGTTCATGGCAAGTCAGAAGCTTAAGCAATATTTTCAGGGTCATCCCATCACTGTGGTCAGTTATGCTCCTTTAGGAGATATCATCCAAAATAGAGATGCCACAGGACGAGTCGCAAAGTGGGCCATTGAACTTGGGCCTTATAGTTTAAAGTATGTACCACGCACTGCTATCAAGTCTCAAGCACTGGTGGACTTCATCAATGATTGAATGGAACTGCAGATGCCTGAAGAGAAGCTAGACATCAGGTATTGGACTATTCACTTTGATGGGTCCAGGTAATTGGAGGGCTCGGGGTCTGGAGTTGTTTTAGCTTCCCCTCGAGGTGACAAATTTTGTTATGTGTTATGGTTGATGTTTCCCTGTACTAAGAATGCAGCTGAGCATGAGGCCTTACTCCATGGTCTTCGGATGGCTAAGGATATGAGCTTAAGCCGGGTAAGGTGCTTTGGCGACTCAGATTTGGTGGCTCAACAAGTATCAGGCAAGTGGGATTCCAAGGATCCTCTCATGGCAGCTTGTCGCCGTGAAGTTGATGCCATTGCTGGACATTTCAAGGGTTACTAGGTGGAGAATATTGACCGTAGAAAGAACAAGGCGGATGATGCCTTAAGCCGGATGGGCTCTCAGCGTAAGGTGGTGCCGCCTAATACTTTCTTGGATATTTTGCATAACCCTTCTCTCAAGTTACCTACAGAGGAAGACTTGGTTGTTCCTGACCCGGAAGCACAATTGGTGGCGGCTCTTCACGTCATCCCAGATTGGACAGTGCCATACTTGGCTTACATGACCCGGGGAGAATTGCCTGAGGATGAAACCTTGGCCAAGCAGATAACCCGGCAATCTAAGTCAATGACAATTGCCAATGGCGAGTTGCATCATCGCAGTGTCACTGGGGCGTTTCAGCGTTGTGTTTCTCCCGAAGAAGGCCAAGAAATTCTACATGAGATTCATGAAGGGGATTGTGGCCATCATGCCGGGTCAAAATCCCTTGTGGCCAAGGCTTTCCGTCATGGATTTTATTGGCTAACGGTTCATGCTAATGCAGAGGACCTGGTTAATAAATGTGACGGTTGTCAGAAGTTCTCAAGACATGCTCACGTGCCGGCTCAAGAGTTGAGGATGATTCCAATTACTTGGCTGTTTGCAGTCTGGGGGCTTGACATGGTTGGGCCTTTCAAAAGGTCCAAAGATAAAAAGACCCACCTTTTGGTGGCGGTTGACAAATTTACAAAGTGGGTTGAGGCAGAGCCAGTTAGTAAGTGTGATGCAGCCACGGCGGTTCAGTTCATGAGAAGGTGATATTTCGTTTTGGCTTTCCACACAGCATTATAACTGACAAGGGTACTAATCTGTCTAAAGGCGCCATGGAAGAATTTTGTCAATGTGAGCATATTCAGCTTGATGTTTCATCAGTGGCTCATCCCCAATCCAATGGTCAAGCTGAGAGAGCCAATCAGAAAATCTTGAAAGGCATCGAGCCCCAGCTTTTGGTCCCCTTGCAATGGACATCGGGTTGTTAGGTTGAGGAGTTACCCTCTGTGATATTGAGCATCAATACTACTCCCAACAGGTCTACGGGTTATACGCCTTTCTTCATGGTTTAAGGAGCTGAGGCGGTTCTCCCTAGTGACATCCGTCATGACTCACCCCATGTGGCGGCTTATGTTGAGGCGGACAATGAACAAGTGCGTCAGGATGCCCTTGACCTGCTAGATGAAAAGCATGACTTGGCAGCAGCTCGCTCGGTGATTTACCAACAGGACATGCGCCGCTATCACAGCCGCGGGGTTAAGTCTGGAACCTTTCAAGAAGGTTATTTGGTGCTCTGGCTCATCCAGGATCAAACCGATGCACACAAGTTATCCCCACCTTGGGAAGGGCCCTTTGTGGTCAGTAAGATCTTGAACAACGGGTCATACTACCTTATCGATGTTCGAGAGCACAAAGACTCATGTAAGTCGGAGGAGGAGACCCACCGGCCGTGGAATATCGCTCATCTGTGGCCTTACTACACTTGAGCCACCGGCTCTCATGATGTACATATTTTGACGATGTATATATTATGATAAATAATAAAGCAGGACCTCTGTCCTTTTTTCATCCTCAAAGGTAATATGTCATTGTCATTATCCTTGTCATCTCAAATGATCACTTGGGGGTTGATCGTATCCGAATCTAGCTTGACCCATTTGATCTGGCTTATGATCGTATTCGAATCTAGTCGTTAAACCTTATGATCATTAGGGGGCTTCCTGTTCAAACATAGGTCATATTCGAACCATAGAGAACATAGTTGTCGGTACCCTCTTGATTGGCACACTACCGAGCTCATTAGGGGGCTTCTTGATCGTATTCGAATCATAGCTCAACCCCTTTTGGGAACCGACTTTGATGGTATTCGAATTAGAGTCGTTAAAAAACTCTCAAGGTCATTAGGGGGCTTCCTATTCAAACATAGGTCGTATTCGAACCAAAGAGAACATAGCTATCGGTACCCTCTTGATCGGCTCAACGCCAAAGCCACTGGGGGCTAAATGATCGTATTCGAATCCTAGCTTAACCCATTTGGAATGGTTTACTGATCGTATTCGAACCAGAAGCCTTGAATTTTTTATATTCTATTTGGTTTAAGTTTTCTTTGGAAGCAGCCTTTATTTGACTTGAGACTTTTTTCACGTTTAAAAGTACAAGTGTGGTTAATTTTAACCCGGCTTGATTTTGGCTGATAAGTCGCCAATTTATGAGAATTATCATACCGTTGGAAGTGTTGGTTTCCAAAGATTGGGTTATCACCCTTACTATCCGGGTCATATAAACCGGCAACACAAATCAAAAGATCACATGTATGAGATTATAGTTGTGTTTCAACATTATATGTTACAACAGGCTTATCTATGATTCTTTTTCTATCTTAATGCATCAAGCTATTATGACCCGCCTTGCTGTAAGCCGCCAAGGGATCTTGTGATCTATTTCTATGTGCAGGATAGTTAAAAGACTTGGTCAAGCACAAGGAAATCAGATGAAAGTATAACACGGGTGAATATAACATGGCGGCTTAATAGTATTAAGCACCAAAAACGTGCACGATGGCACGACAAAAACAAAGTTATTTCTATTCTATTACATGACTCCCCGAGTCCAACTGATTCATATTGTTTTTTAGCACATCACAGGTATGAGCCGCCATGGCAGATTAACTCTCGTGGTAGCCTGAAGCGTTCGGGTTAGCCATCCCCGCTTCTGCGCCCTGTTCCCTTTCCTGGAAGGTTGACGATGACCAGTCAATGCCATTCAAAGCTTCAAATTCAGCTTCATCATCAACTAGTCCGGCCGGGTCAACTTCAGGGGCGAAGGTATGCTTACAGAGTGGGGGGATCAGGCTGGTCACTTTGTAATGAGGCGTTGGAATTCTCTGATTCTCCGTGTCATAGCCCGGCTGGTATTTGGAGAGATCTGCTTCATCAGCTATCAGGGTGGCCACAAGTCGTATCTCCTTCACACAAGCAGCAAAGTCTTCCTGTTCAAAGGGAGTGCCATCCTCCTTAAAGCTTGGATAACCAGTGGCAAGGTCGGCCGGGTCTAGCTCCGGTAGCCAAGCTTTGGCCCAACTTAAGGCAGCCACAACTCCGGCTCCCAAAGATGATCGCCTCAGTTCGGTGAATCGCTGGGGTAGCACAGAAAGTTTCTTTAGCACATCTACCAGGAGTGTGGGCACTTCATTGGACAGGGCCACCGAGGCTAAGGCATGCTGAGACCCAGTGTACAGTTGTTTCACCAGCGTATAAACCTGCTTCAGCTTGATCAGCATCTCTTGGTTAAGATTTGAACTCCTAGGGCCTGCATAAACATTGTCAGGTGAGTCGATTCCAATTTATATGATCAATTGAAAGGTTCAAGCATTTAACACTTGCAGGACGACTTACCAAAGATCGCTGAGACCATCTGAGAGACATGGCGTTTTAAGCCGGATAATTCACTGGTTACCTCTTCAAGAGCTGCCTCTCCCGTATCAGCTCGATTAATCAATGTAATTTTTTCATCAGCCCCAGGCCTGTTTCTCCTTTTCAAAGTCTTTCTTTAGTTTTCTTGTTCGAAACACTGAATTTAAACTTGGAATCAGCTCTTTGGGTTTCCGTCTCTTGGGTCTCAAGGCGGTTCTTCAGATCAGACACTTCTGATTCAAGTTGGCTAGTGGCGCCCTATACAAATACCGGGTCAAAATCAGGACAATCATGATGCAATATTAAGTCCCAAGCCTTTTGCAAGCAACAACACTTGGCACATGGGGGCTAATGTCTACCGAAGAATTTTACTTAAAGTGGCAGTTCATGACAGTAAGTCCCAAGCATTTTGCAAGCAACCGTGCTTGGCACTTGGGAGCTAATGCATATTGCTATTCAAGCTTTTTAACTATTTTACTCTATACAACCATATGAAGGACCGGCTCAACCATGTTGGTTAAGCCACCCCTTGGGGACTACGGAGTAAGCTGGGTTTCTTATATGTTATCCAAATATGTTACTAATGTAACTAAGTTTGTTTCTAAGTCTATAGCATATTCATCATAAGCAATAGACTTGGGGGCTGGCATAAGTAAGGATAAAGGAGTACAAAGAAAGGATTGTACCTCAAATTTCTGGTGCATCTGCTTCACCATGTCGATCTCAATGTCACGACTGCTGTGCACTTGGCACATGTAGCCAGAAAAGACTTCTCCAATACTCATGTGATTATAATCAGCGACATCAAGTTTGACCCGTCCGTGTTCCAGAAGCTCCTCCTTGGTGGAACACTTGGCCAGCACGGTTGGCCTCCCTGGCTCAACAATGCCGGTTCTGGTGATCTCGACATCAGTGTCTTGAGGATCATCCGTCCTGATCAGGCTAGGGACTTCCGGGTTTTCTGAGCCATCAACGACTCACTCAACAGGTGGGTCGGCAATTAGAGTTGGTGTGTCTTGAGCCAGTTCAGGTGGCGGCTCATGAGTTGAAGATTCATGTGCGACTCTTCCAAGTTCTAAATCTGTTAAAACCCTTTCTTCGGCCGTCTTATTCTTCTTGACCCTTTTGCTAGGCTTTGCTTTTCCACTGCATAAAATCAAAAGGTTAAAGGCAAATACAATGAATTGAAATGAATACAGGATAATCAGGTTATCATTACCCTAGAGCGGTCTTGAAAGCTGGCAGATTGGACTGCATTGAGTCGCCAGAGGAAGGTGAAGTTTCCTGATAATCCGAGTCAGAAGAATTGAGTGGTTGATGAGTGAGACCCGCCAAAGGATAAAAGAGATTTAAGTCAGCTGTGACCTCGTTCCGGCCCTTCCTTGGGGTGTTTGGCAAGCCGTAGGAGAGCTCTGCATCCTTGCTGGTCCGGGTCTGCCTCCGGCTCTCATGAATCTGTCGCTTCAAAAGAAATTGAGGATCTTGATAAGCTAAGGGATGTGAAAATCTTACTTTCCAGGTTACTCCACGGAATTTCTGTTTTGGCAAAGGCTCGGAGTCAGAGGAAATGATAGTTACCTCTTCATCCTTGCTATGGCTTGCTCCTGTGTCCTCCTGCTGATAATCAGTGTCAATAAGATGGTTAAAAAGGAGCCAAGAGAGTCAAGGGCTACCTCGGACTCAGAACAAACTTCTAGCCGAAGCAAGTTAGAGGCGGTGGCTTTCTTGCCCTTGTTCTTTGCAGCCTCTTTCCTGGCGGCTCTCTTGGCCTTCCTGGCTTTCTTCGCAGCTTCATGGTCATATTTTACCTTCCAGAATTTGTCACCCGGCTGTGAGAATTAGCAGAGGTATGAGTATGGATAAAACATCGAAAAAAATCAAAGTAATTTATTCAGATGGGCGGCTTACTGCTGGAGCCGACTTAGCTTCGCAGAAGGGGGCTAAGCCCACCTTACCGCAGTCTGCTAGGCTCTCGTTCAAGAGCGACTTCGTCATATCATTGATGACATCTTCAAGCAAGTTATCAGGGTTGTGCCGCAGAGGATCATCTTTTTTGCCTGTGTAGGTGCACATCAGGCCAGGGCGGTGACTCAATGGAATAACCCGCCAGGCGAGCCAAACCCGGACTAAGTCGATGCCATTTAGCCTGTTCCCCAGAAGAGCCTTGATCTTAGCCAGGGCGGGGGCGAGCGTAGCGTCTTGCGTTCGGCGGCTGTTATCTTGTCAGGAAGTGGATGCTTGGACCCCAGACACAGAGCACGAAAGCCGGGGAGAGGATTCTCATCACATGGGGAAGTGTCTTGGCAGTAAAACCATGTATGGTTCCAGTCTTTGGGGTGACTCGGCGGGTTGGCATAAGGGAAAATTACGTCCCTACGACATTGGATAGAGACACCACCAAGTTCCAAGATCTCGCTGTTGGCGCACTCATTCTGGCGGTTGAAGTAAAATAACTCTCTGAAGAGTCATATGTTGGGTTCTTCTCCAAGATATACTTCACTGAACACTTGGAAAATGCAAATGTTAGAGACAGAATTGGGTCCGATGTCTTGAGGGCGGAGGTCAAAGAAGTGCAAGACATCTCTGAAGAATTTTGAGCTGGGTGGAGAGAAACCCCGGTTCATGTGATCCGTGAAAACAATAACCTCCCCCATTTTGGGACGAGGAAATTCCTCCTCCGGGTTAGGAGCACAATAGGACATGATTTCCTTCTTCAGTAGATAGCCGGTCTTCACAAAATCGTCAAGCGTGCTGTCTGTGACGATAGATTTAACCTAGTTGCAGGAAGTGGGTGCTTTCGGTGCCATTGTGACGAAAGCCTAAGACAGAGTAAAAATTACCGGTTCAAATTTAAGCCGGAGAGAGATATTTCAATGCATACTCAAGATGGCGGCTTATAAGGGGCCTAATGGTCTAAGGATAATTATGTAAAGATTATTTAAGCCGCCATAGGCTCCATAAGCAGTTAAAGTTGTCTAAACCGCCATCGGTGGTCAAGGTTATCAATTGAGCATTGCCTTTTTTAAGCCGGTGATAAGAGTCGCCATGACTAGGTGGATCTAACAAATACAGGTTTTTGCCTAAGTGTTGAATAAACAAGTTTCCCAAACTGCAGCTACTATTTTGGATCAAATGGTTGTTCAGAAAAGAAAAAATTCTAGACCTAAAAACATGGTACAGAAGAGTTCATGCGTTCTAATGAGGTTTATTTACAAGGAAAAGGGATCTGCAAGTGCCAAAAATGGATGCGAAACAGCAAACGCATGAGTTCTATGCTGTTGTTGGATCAAACCAGGCAGCGGCAGAAGAACCACGACGAAACCGAGATCAACTACGAGGTGTACAGAGGAACTCACAAACCCTAGCATGGATCTAAGATGCAGAAAGGGGAAAACTTATAGCGGCAGATCTGTTGCAGAGGGGCACTGTCGGTGTCAAAACCGGCGGATCTCGGGTAGGGGGTCCCGAACTGTGTGTCTAGGCGGATGGTAACAGGAGACAAGGGACACGATGTTTTACCCAGGTTCGGGCCCTCTTGATGGAGGTAAAACCCTACGTCCTGCTTGATTGATATTGATATTGTGGATGTTTACAAGAGTGGATCTACCACGAGATCAAGGAGGCTAAACCCTAGAAGCTAGCCTATGGTATGATTGTAATGGTTGTTGTTGTGTCCTACGGACTAGAGCCATCCGGTTTATATAGACACCGGAGAGGGCTAGGGTTACATAGAGTCGGTTACAATGGTAGGAGATCTACGTATCCGTATCGCCAAGCTTGCCTTCCACGCCAAGGAAAGTCCCATCCGGACACGGGACGAAGTCTTCAATCTTGTATCTTCATAGTCTTGGAGTCCGGTCGATGATGATAGTCCGGTCGATGATAGTTCGGCCGATGATGGTAGTCCGGCTATCCGGACACCCCCTAATCCGGGACTCCCTCAGTAGCCCCCGAACCAGGCTTCAATGACGATAAGTCCAGCATGTGTGTAGTCTTCGGCGTTGCAAGGCGGGTTCTCCTTCAAGTTCTACGTACCTGCCGAACAGTGTCCGGCTTCCTCATCAATGTTGCGCGTCTTGGCTTCCATGCCCAATAATGGCCTTCTTCCACGCGTCGCGCGAATGTGAAAAACCAGGGTGTCTTTTATGTTTTACCCCCTAGTTGTGTGAATAATCTGCTTATAAGGGAGGCAAGAATCCAGATCCAAATCACCATCTTCCTCCCGCAAATACTCATCGGAGCGCTTTCGACCAAGAATCCATTCCATCATGGACCGTCAACGCGGCTCCTCTTCTCGCGCTCCCAGCCCTTTGCCAGGAGATTGGAGGAGATGCTCTGTTCCGCACAACGAGCTGGTGAAGCTCCAAGCGGGGGGATATCTCCCTCCGGCCTTTATGGTTCCGGTTCGAGCCGGGCTGGCCACCTACAAAGGTGGGAAGCAAGCGGAGGTTACCCCAAGTCCCAACAAAGGGGAGCGGGTATGCTTCGTCCCCTATCTGATAAGGGGGCTCGGATTTCCTGTACATCCATTCCTCCGCGGGCTCCTGGAGTTCTACGGACTCCAGCTTCATCACCTCACGCCCGCCTCAATCCTGCATATTGCGGGTTACGTAGCTCTTTGCGAGCTATTCCTGGGCGTCGAGCCCCATTTCGCGCTGTGGAAGAGGTTGTTCTGCCTTGTACCCCGCTCTCACGAGGGGTCCATATATCAAGTGGGCGGCGCCGAAATATGGCGCATTGCCGGGACCGGATATCCATCCGGAACCCCTAAGAAGGCGTCCGAAGACTGGCCTTCGGGATGGTTTTATATAGAAGACGCTCCGCTGCCGGACCCTGTTCGGATCGGCCTCCCGGAGTTCAGCAATGCTCCTCTGAAGAAACGCCTTAGTTGGCGTCCGCGGAGCCCCCAACTGGAGGAAGACAAGAGCGTCCATTATTTGATGGGCCGAATAAGGTTACTGGCCCATTCCGGGTTGACCATGATTGGAGTCATGGCAACATGCATTATGCGGGGGGTGCAGCCACTACAATACAGGGGCCACCCCATGTGGGATTTCAACGGGGAGGACGATGCCACCCGTCATGGCCGCAAAGGGCCGGATTCGGTCGAAGACCTGGTGACGATCCTGTCCGGCCTGTATAAGGGGGAGAAGGAGGATTTCCTTCGGACGAACCCGTTAAATGGGTTCTCCATGAATAATCCCCGGCCTTGGGTAAGCGAACACTCTGCGTGCCCGACCCATGCTTTTTGAAACTTAAGTTTCTTATATTGTGTTCTTCTTTCGACGCAGGAACTGCGCCTGGATCGTGGAGGACATGCTAAGTCCAGCTCCGCAACCCGAGGATCCAGAGAGATCCCGGGATCCGGCCTCCGAAGAGGATCCGGACATAAAGGTGGAGCTAATCGACGGGGTGTTCCACCAGCTCAGCATGGACAATGCTTTAGTCGCCATCACGGCCGACTATCCCGGACTATATCCGGCTTCCCAGGTGATTGCGACCGAAGTCCTGACACCGTCATTCCTTCCTTGCTTATTTCTGACCACCGTATATGATGGCGCTGTGCAGGAGGCGCCCCTAGGGCGAGAAGCCGAGCCCGCGGTGGCTGACCAACAAAGGCCAGTCCGGACCAGTAGGCGGAAGAGGAGCGCGGCGCGGACTGAAACGTCGCCGCAAAGGTGTAGCTCACAATTCATTATTTAGAGCAACGTTCCTAGGAAGCGTTTGAGTGCTCATGACTTTTGTAGGGAAAAAGCGCCCGCCGGACTGCGGGCGTGGAGGTTGCCAATCCAACCTCTACCAGCCAGGCTCCAGCACCTGGTCTGGAGGGGGAGGCGAGCGCAAGGCGCGAGCCGGACGTTCCTCCGACGGAGGATGCCGACAGACTGTCCGCCACCAAGTCTGAGGTGGAGAGTGCCATGAATCACAGGCGCCGCCGGACAGTATTTCGTGACGTGTGCTTCTCCCCCGAGGCGTTGAATGCCTTTAATGCGGGGACGCGCACCTTCGTGCTGCTCAAGATGGTTTTACCAGAGCCACGGAGCAGTATGTAAAAGACATACGGGTAAGAGAATTTAATAGTTGTATATGCCAGTAGCCCCCGAGACTTAAAGTAGTTATATTAACTGATTTAAGGATCATATGAAACGTAGGATCTTACCGAGAAGAATACCCAACTTTCTCAGGAGCTGCAAGAGTGCAAGGCCCAACTTGAGGCCGCACTCTCTGGCGCAGGAGGAAACACAGGGACCTCTCCTGGTAACGCATTATTTTAGAAAGATAAGTAGCGTTTGGCCTTTGCGCAAGTCTAAAAAATGACGTTGCAGGTGCTGCCGGACAAGATCCGGACAGGCAAGAACTTCTGCGCCAACTAAAGGCCGGCGAGAGGGTGCTGCATAAGGTGCAGCATGAAAGGAACAAGCTCCAGGATGCCCATGCCCAGCTTGGAGAAGAGCTGAAAGGCGTTCGGGCCGAGCTGTCGGGCTCCGTTAAGGAGAATCAGCGGCTTCGTCGCGGCATCTATAGTAAGTGCTTGAGCGAACTCCTTTGAAAAGAAGAGTTCGGCGAGGAAGTCAATTTGACAGAATATGTCTGCAGGTATGCTCACAGGTTGCCCTGCGGAGGAGATGCCCGTATCAACGGGTGATCAACTTCCCGAATTGTTGCAACTGATCGAACGAGTTCGGCAGGCAATGAGCGGCGTCATCCAGGCTTTATGGCCAGCCTTCTCCTTACCCGAGGGTCTTGGGGAGCTTGCGGAGAAGCTTCAGGGAGTGCGGTAGCGCTTCCATTTATGGAAGATTTCGGCCTGCCGCCAAGGTGCCAGGGAGGCCTGGGCCATGGTAAAGACGCGGTACAAGAAGGCGGATCCCAACCACATGGCCGAAGTCGGACCTGTGGAGCCCGATGGAAAGGAGATCCCTGTGAGTTTAGTATACGGCCAAGTAGAGTTGGCCGCTAAATTTTCCCAACAGGACTGTAAATTAGACAACCTGTTAGACGGGATTGAGGAAGAATACAATCAGTCGATTTGACAATGTATTATAAAATGACATATAAAATGCCTTCTAGCCGGATTGTAGATCGTTTGTCTTTGCCGACCTTTTCGCTTCGACCTCGGGACCCTAGAGTCTGGAGTGTGGCCTAATACCTTATCGGTTATGAAACAACCGGGGTATGCATGGAGACCAGGCGTAGGGGTCATTAGTGCTTTATCAGACAAGTGCCCAACTAGTTATGTTATATTACATGGGTAGTAAGAAACATCTTCCAGGGAGAATAGTTCCGTTAAGGGTTCCTTTCCTCTAGGGGTGGCATGCCCTAAAGTGCATGTCCGGATTACGAAAAAAGCAGAAAAACATCTGGGGGTAGATAAATAGTGGATAAAAAATCATCTTTTAAGTCACCGACCGAATATTCCCTTAAGAACGCTAGCTTTCGGCTTCACCCAGTCTGAGGTACACATCCGGCTGACCCGGCAGTAACAATCGCAGAGGTGCTCCCTTTACCTCCAAGCCGAACAATCGGGAATGTAGGGGTAAGCACAGGAGCCAGGCAACCCAGCTTGGCCAAAACTTAAGTCATATCGATGCATATAATGGTGAATAAAAGGTACATGTGGAGGCTCGACGCATGTGCTGGGCATGAAGCCCTTATAATTAAGCTTCTGGTAAAGAAGCCCCCAGGTGTAATGAGTGCGGAATGATACAAATAGTGCAGAAAGCAAGGGATTGGATGAATTAAAGGCGTCTCCCTCCAGGGGTAGGCCGCGGAATGGTGTATTTAACAAATTTAATGCTCGTAATGGAGTCCACCTGAGTGTTCGTCGTAGCCTTTGTCCCTCCCTGGCTGTTGCATCATGAGTTCGGCAGGTTCTCCGCCGGACAGAGTTCTGTATAAAAAAGAGAGAAATAAAAGATAAAAAGAGCGACACACTTGGGAGCCCCTGGTGTGGTCGAACCGCACTCTGGGTCTGTTGTGGTTGTGCCTCTCCCCCTATGCCCATGGTATCTCCAGGGCGTAATTATGTACATGGAGAGTTTGTCTTACAATTGTGCGAGGGCTGGGGTTGAGGCCGCATTGCTACGCGTGCTCGGAACGTGCCAGGTGGTCTAGGTTGATGTTGCTCCGGGCGCGTTTGGCCGTGTCCGGTCGTTTAACGGCCGGACTCGAAAATTGCCTCAAAAGGCTGATCTGTACTTCTGCCACGAGAGCCGCTGTATGTTCCTCCGTTCGGAGGGAGCATTCCGTGTTTCCATTGACCGTGATGACTCCATGAGGGCCTGGCATCTTGAGCTTAAGGTATGCATAATGTGGCACCACGTTGAATTTTGCGAACGCGGTTCGTCCGAGCAGAGCGTGATAGCCACTGCGGAATGGGACTATGTCGAAGATTAACTCCTCGCTTCGGAAATTATCCGGGGATCCAAAGACCACTTCCAGTGTAACTGAGCCTGTACAACTGGCCTCGACACCTGGTATGACACCTTTGAAGGTTGTCTTTGTAGGTTTAATCCTTGAAGGGTCTATGCCCATCTTGCGCACTGTATCCTGATAAAGCAGGTTCAGGCTACTGCCGCCGTCCATCAGGACTCTCGTGAGGTGAAATCCATCGATGATTGGGTCTAAGACCAATGCGGCGAATCCGCCATGGCGGATACTGGTCAGATGGTCTCTTCGATCGAAAGTGATCGGGCAAGAGGACCATGGGTTGAATTTTGGGGCGACTGGCTCCATCGCATATACGTCCCTTAGTGCACGCTTCCGCTCCCTCTTGGGTATATGCGTTGCGTATATCATGTTTACCGTCCGAACTTGAGGGGGAATCCCTTTTGTCCTCTGTTGTTCGGCGGCCGGGTCTCTTCCTCGTCATCGCTCTGTAGCCCCTTGTCATTGTTTTCATCGATTAATTTGCCTGCCTTCTTGAATACCCAACAATCTCTGTTGGTGTGGTTAGCTGGCTTTTCGGGGGTTCCATGTATTTGACAGGAGCGGTCGAGTATTTGGTCCAAATTGGATGGGCCCGGAGTAGTTCTTTTGAATGGCTTCTTCCGATGACCGGGCTTGGAGCCTCGGAATCCGGCATTGACTGCCGTATCCTCATTGCTGTCGCCGTTAATGCGGCGTTTGTTTTTGTTTCGACGTGACCTGCCATTGCGGTCCTTGGTATCCGGACTGCCAGCGTTTTTGCTGAGGTTGTTGCTGCGAGCTAGCCAGCTATCCTCTCCCGCACAGAAGCGGGTCATGAGTGATGTGAGGGCTGCCATGGATTTCGGATTTTCCTGTCCTAGGTGCCGGGCCAGCCACTCGTCGCGGATGTTATGTTTGAAGGCAGCGAGGGCCTCTGCATCCGGACAGTCGACGATTTGATTTTTCTTTGTTAAGAACCGTGTCCAGAATTGCCTGGCCGATTCGTCTGGCTGCTGGATTATGTGGCTTAGGTCATCTGCGTCCGGTGGTCGCACATACGTGCCCTGGAAGTTGTCGAGGAATGCGGCTTCCAGGTCTTCCCAGCATCCAATTGACTCTGCGGGCAGGCTGTTAAGCCAATGCCGAGCTGGTCCTTTAAGCTTGAGCGGGAGATATTTGATGGCGTGAAGATCGTCGCCGCGGGCCATATGTATATGGAGGAGATAATCCTCAATCCAAACCGCGGGGTCTGTTGTGCCATCGTAGGATTCGATATTAACGGGTTTAAACCCTTCAGGGATTTGATGATCCATTACTTCGTCAGTGAAGCATAGTGGGTGCGCGGCGCCTCTGTATTGAGCAATATCGCGACGTAGCTCGAGAGAGCGTTGTCTGCTGTGTTCGGCCCGGCCGGAGTAGTTGTATCCGGCGCGACGGTATTCGTCGTGGGTCTTGGGGCGCCCACGTGATCCATAGATAGATCTGGATTGTCTTGCCTTGTCCTCCAATATATCCCGCAAGTCCGGCGCGTTCCCCCGTGGCTTCATGCTTTTTGAGCGATGCCGGGGTACGGTTTTGGTGGAGGGCTTGCACGCCTCTCTGTCGCGGCCACGAGGTGGTCGGTCTGCCGTATTGTGCGCTGGTGATGCAGGTTTGTACGCTTCCTCCTCTAGTCGGGGGAGCAACTTGCGTTTTGGGTAACTTTTGGAGGGGCGTTCGAGTTCATACTCTTCGGCCGCGAGGACCTCGGTCCATCTGTCGGCCAGTAGGTCTTGATCAGCTTGAAGCTGTTGCTGCTTTTTCTTTAGGCTGTTTGCCGTGGCCATTAGCCTGCGTCTGAAACGCTCTTGTTCGACGGGATCCTCAGGCACGACGAATTCGTCGTCGTCGAGGCTTGCCTCGTCTCCGGAGGGAGGTAAGTAATTATCATCCTCGACCTCTTCGTCTGCCGCCCTCTCGTGAGGGCTTGCTTCTGCCTCCTCCTGCGCTGGATCGTGCTGGAGGGGGTTGTCTTCGGCACTTTCTGGGGTGTTATTATCTCCTGTGCCGGAATCTCTATTCTTGCTGTGGCGGGATTTAGAGCGGCGCCGCTGATGTCGGCGCTTGGGCTGTTTCTTTAAGGAATCGGCCTCCGTTGCTTCTTCGCCGTCCCCATCTTTTGGGGTGTCCACCATGTATATGTCGTATGACGAGGTGGTCTTCCAGTGTCCTGTAGGCACTGGTTCTTGATAGTCTCCGGCATCGTCGTCCATACCGTCGATGTCTTCGGAGTCGTAGTCGAGTACGTCGGTTAGATCGTCGACGGTGGCTACGAAGTGGGTGGTGGGTGGGCTCTGAATTTCTTCGTCGTCCGCGTCCCAACCATCCTGGCCGTAGTTCGGCCAGGGCTCTCCGGATAGCGAGAGATGCTTCAGCGAATTTAAGATATCGCCGAAGGGTGAGTGCTGAAAGATGTCCGCAGTGGTGAATTCCATGATCGGCGCCCAATCGGATTCGACTGGCAGGGGCGCAGGAGGTTCGGAGTCCGGCAGAGAGTCCGGCACCTCGGAGTCATGAGCTTTATGTGGGACAAGGTAAGTGTTCGGCTCCATCGCCGTAGAAGTTGCAGCTCCCGAGGCGGTGTCCAGCCATCCGTCCTCGATCTGAGCGATCGGCTCCGGACTATGGGTCGGAGCGGATTCGTGTGCGGCCTCCAAGGTGTTGTCCGGCGGCAGAGTTAGGTCGTGCCCATCGTGACAGCGCGACACGCTCGGCTGTGGCTCAGATCCATCGAAGATCAAGTCCCCGCGGATATCGGCCGTGAAGTTTAGGCTTCCAAACCTGACCTGACGGCCAGGGGCGTAGCTTTCGATCTGCTCCAGATGGCCAAGTGAGTTGGCCCGCAGTGCGAAGCCGCCGAATACGAAGATCTGTCCGGGGAGAAAAGTCTCACCCAGGACTGCGTCGTTGTCGATTGAAGAGGCCATCAAGCCTATCGGTGACGACACAGAGGAACTCTCAATGAAAGCACCAATGTCGGTGTCAAAACCGGCGGATCTCGGGTAGGGGGTCCCGAACTGTGCGTCTAGGCGGATGGTAACAGGAGACAAGGGACACGATGTTTTACCCAGGTTCGGGCCCTCTTGATGGAGGTAAAACCCTACGTCCTGCTTGATTGATATTGATATTGTGGATGTTTACAATAGTGGATCTACCACGAGATCAAGGAGGCTAAACCCTAGAAGCTAGCCTATGGTATGATTGTAATGGTTGTTGTTGTGTCCTACGGACTAGGGCCATCCGGTTTATATAGACACCGGAGAGGGCTAGGGTTACATAGAGTCGGTTACAATGGTAGGAGATCTACGTATCCGTATCGCCAAGCTTGCCTTCCACGCCGAGGAAAGTCCCATCCGGACACGAGACGAAGTCTTCAATCTTGTATCTTCATAGTCTTGGAGTCCGGTCGATGATGATAGTCCGGCCGATGATAGTTCGGCCGATGATGGTAGTCCGACTATCCGGACACCCCCTAATCCGGGACTCCCTCAGGCGCCGCCGTTCTCTAGACGGATTCAGGTCAATGCAGCGGCCAAGGTTGACGGAGACGAGGTGCGCTGCGGTGGCGGTGGAGCTTGAGCGGCAGTTGGGGTGCGAGAGGAAGAAGAAGAAGAGGAACGCGAAAAACATGGAGGCCGAAAACAGAAGTTATCCAACTACAAGGACGCCTCGATTTTCGGGATGGTCATTAAGATAAAGATCCTTTGAGATACATTGGACAAAACCTGCATTTATAGCAGGTGATGTCATGGAGGGTTACCACAAAATCAAAGGATGATGCCATGGCGGGTTACAAAAATTTCATAAGCCAAGAGCAGAAGATTTTTTCTTAAGTATCGAAGATTGACATGAACCAGTTCAAATCAATCTGGGGCCTAATGTTGGGGATATAACTATTTGATACGACCCGCCCAGGAGGGGCCGGGTTATACCAAGGAATATTCTTGAAGCCCAAGACCAAGGTTGAAGATCGCGGTTCTGTAAGGGTCCAGAGCCCAGAGGCGACTTAAGGCCCGTAGAGATAAACCGCCATATGTACATGACTTGTATTGTAAGGCAAGAATAATTAGAGACCGAGCCGGACACCATTTATGAGCTGGCTGTGACTCTGATTGCCACTGGGCGTCGACCCCTGTATATAAAGGGGCGACCCAGCGGCGGTTCAGGGCAAGTAACATCACATCGAGAGTTAGGTCAAGCGATTTCACTCCCTGGTTATCGACACTTAAGTAATCCCACTCCAAACTGGATCGTAGGCTTTTACCTTCACCGTAAGGGGTCGAACCAGTATAAGCCTCGTATCCTTTGTCCCAATTAACCCCTTCAAGTTTCCTAGTTGCGATGGATCCATGACTAAGTCCTTTCACTAGGACATCTGACATGACAATTCCATGACAGTTACATAGAGGAGATATGTGAACTTGACTGTGGAAGTGATTTGAAGGTCCCTTTGTTTCGCTGTAATTGGGTCAATATGACAGGAGGCGACGTAAAGGATGACCCGCAGTACAGAATGACAACAATGGATCTCAACAATCTTGCATACGCAGACGAACCATTCGTCCTTGCCAATGATGTGGCGCAGGTTTTCTATGTGAAGGACATGTCTACCAAGATGAGAAAAAGAAAAGATAAGGAACCGAATACATCATACAATGAGCCAAAGCGCCACATAGTTCTTTTAGGGAAAAGAAACATCGTGGGAGTGGATCACAAGACAGACATGACAGAAGAATATGAAAAGATTCATGAAATTACTCCCTTCACAGTGCATGTTGACCCGAGCATCCAGCTAAATGATGAAGATTGTCCATGGTTACGGCACAAAGGGAAACACGCGAAGAAAAAATTTCACACCCAAATATCCCACTCTGGGATGTGACCGGCTTTACAGTCATCACTTTCTTCTCTAGTGAGTTTCCGGACTTGTATAGCTGGAAAGTCCCACTTTGGACAAACCGTAGGGAATCTTTATAATAGTTAGGGTGCTTATGTGTTTTTGCATTTGAACCGTGTACTTGTGTGCTTCGGACAAACGTCATCAATTTTCAACCCTTTCGGACTCGGACTTCATTTGGTATTTTTCATGCATTTACTGATTTTTCTGAGCTAAATGACCCTGAAATTGAAAAGCACTACAAATGAACTCTGAAAAGGTTGAAAGTTAGCATGGTATCATCATTTCAGGCACATAGCATGTACTAAAAGTAGAGAGGGTTACATCAAAAACTGGATGCACTTCGTGTACAAAATGGACAATCTCTTTCGAAGTATCAGGGTTTCGGACGAAAACTCATCGGTTACAAAGGCATCTCAGTTTTTTAAAATTATTTCAACACCAGACTTTTTTGTGCGTTCAGGATGCACCATTCAAAGCCATGTCATCAATTTTCAACACTTTCTGACTTCATTTGCTATTATTCATGCATTTATTGATTTTTTGAGAAAAATGACCCTGAAGTTGAAAAGCACTACAAAAGAACTCTGAAAAGGTTGAAAGTTGGCATGATATCATCATTTCACCCACATAGCATGTGCTAAAAAGTTGAGAGGGTTACGACAAAAACTGGATGCACTTTGTGTACAAAATGGACAACCTCTTTCGAAGTATCAGGGTTTCGGACGAAAACTCATCTATTACAAATGCATTTCATTTTTTAAACTTATTTCAATTCCAGAGTTTTTATGTGTTCAGTATGCACCATTCAAAGCCACGTCATTAATTTCCAACCCTTTTGGACATCATTTGTTATTTTTTATGCATTTACTGATTTTTTGAGCTAAATCACCCTGAAATTGAAAATCAGTACAAATGAACTCTGAAAAGGTTGAAAGTTGGCATGGTATCGTCATTTCACCCACATAGCATGTGCTAAAAGTTGAGAGGGTTACCGCAAAAACTGGATGCACTTTATGTACAAAATGGACAATCTCTTTCGAAGTATCAGGGTTTCGGACGAAAACTCATTTGTTACAAAGGCATTTCATTTTTTAAATAACTTAACTATTACCAAATTGAATATAATGATAAAACACACTAATATTAAACATAAAAAAGAATTAATGAAAAATCTATTTTTAAAGTAAAGTTATTCACAAACTAGTGATTCACACAAATTTCAAATAATTCAAATTTAAACTATTCAAATTTGAAAACTACTGGCACTAACAGAAAGTTTGTAATCTTTTGTACCTAAAGCAAAAATATTCACAAAGAAACTCTAAATACAGGAAAAAACAACTCAGAAACAAATAAAAGAAAATAAATAATGCACAAAAGAAAAAAGAATAAATAAATAAAGCCCGCCTACTGGGCCACAGCGGCCTACATAGGACTAGAAACCCAACCTGTAGTTGGGCCAGGATGCAGGCCCTGTAGCCCAGTAGGCCCGAAAGGGCATCGTAGCAGAGGTAGGCCCAGAAGGCCTTCATTAGAGAAGAGCTCGAGACAAGAGCCGTGGTGGGGCTTAAAAGCTAGTGCGGGCGCCCCTCGGCTAGCGAGGTGGGACTAAACCTTGCACGCACCACACCTGTGCCAACGCACCCCTTTAGTCCCGGTTGGTGGCTCCAATCGCGACTAAAGGGGGGGCCTTTAGTCCCTATTGGAGCCACCAACCATGACTAAATAGGTGCGCTTCCCGCCGCTTGGCCTGGCCAAAACAGACCATTAGTCCCAGTTGGTGGCTCCAACCGGGACTAGAGGTCCTAACTATATAAGAAAACACTTTGAAAATTTTCATTTTCATCTCCCTCTTCTGCGTCCTCTCCTTCGATCGACATCGCCGCCACTCCCATTCTGTGCCGTCCCCGTCCGCCGCCCCTGTCTCCGTCGCCGCCCCGGCCCATCCCCGTCGCGCATTCCCCGCGTCGCCACCCCCGTCACGCCGTCCCCTCATCACAGCGCGTCCCCGTGGCGCCGTCCCCATGTCGTCTCCCCCCGTCGACTCCCCCGTTGCCTCGCCTTGCCGTCGTCGTCGCCCGATGTGAGCTCTCCCCCTCACCCTCGGCCCCGGCCGCCATGGCCGGCCCTCCCCGAGCCCACACACACACACATGCATGATGAACACACACACACACACATTTTCAGATTATTAATTTAGTTTATATGTTTAGATGTTTAGATGTTTATATGTTTTAAATTATTATTTTAGATTATGATTTTAGTTTTCATTAGTTTGAGTAGTTGTCTAGCCATAACTTTAGTTAGTTTAGATATTTTATCTTTAACTATTTTAGATTATTATTTTAGCTTTAATTAGTTTAATTAGTTTAGATTAGATGTCTAGCCATATGTATGAAATGCGTGTTAGATGGATATAATTAGTGTTTAATAGTATGGATTTTTTTATATAATGTTGTTTTTCTTTTTTAATGGATCGATGTATAGAAGTTGTTTTTTCTGTTTTTAGTGTTAGATGCTTAATTAGTGTTTCTTTTTCTATTTTTTAATTTTATATAATGTTGTATATCATAATATAGAAAATTTTTGCATATAAAAATGTTGCATAGTTAAAAGTTGCTCAAAATTATATTTGTTAGACAAAGGACTAGGAAAAGTTGCATAGGAAAAATTTGCTCAAACTTTCCTAATAAAATGACATTGCATATATAGGAATTTTTTTCAGAAGAATTTATTATCGATGTCAATGATGCCCGGCCCGCACCCTCGCCGTCGACCCATTCGCGATGACGTCCTGATTTAGAGGCGCCATGTCCGGGACTGGTGTCGGTGTCAAAACCGGCGGATCTCGGGTAGGGGATCCCGATCTGTGCGTCTAAGGCTAATGGTAACAAGAGGCAAGGGACACAATGTTTTACCCAGGTTCGGACCCTCTCGATGGAGGTAAAGCCCTACTTCCTGCTTGATTGATCTTCATGATATGAGTATTACAAGAATTGATTTACCACGAGATCGTAGAGGCTAAACCCTAGATGCTAGCCTATGATGATTATGATTGTTCTGATCGTCCCTATACGGACAAAACCCTCCGGTTTATATAGACACCGGAAGGGGCTAGGGTTTACATAGAGTCGGTTACAAAGAAAGAAATCTAATATCCGGATCGCCTAAGCTTGTCTTCCACGCAAAGGAGAGTCCCATTCGGACACGGGACAAAGTCTTGAGTCTTGTATATTCATGGTCCATCAGTCCAGCCAAAGTATATAGTCTGGCTATCCGGACACCCCCTAATCCAGGACTCCCTCAGTAGCCCCTGAACCAGGCTTCAATGACGATGAGTCCGGCGCGCAGTTTTGTCTTCATCATTGCAAGGTGGGTTCCATCTCCAAATACTCCAAAGTTCTCGTTGTAATGAATAGTATCCGGCTTCACATCAATGTTGTACTCCTCAGCTTCTGTGCTTCAACAATGGCCATCTCCACATGTCGAGCGAACAAGAGGAGCCGGGGCATTTTTTGCATTTGCCACCCCAGCCCTGCAGGCAAACCGTCTATTTGAAGGGACGGGGATCCTCAGATCCAAACCTCACCTTCTTCCCTTGAGCAAGCATCCAACAGAGCGCTTTGGAAAAAACCATTCCAACATGGCCGGTGGCTGCAACTCTTCTTCTCGTTCTCTTCGCTCCAAGCCAGGCGACTGGGAAGAGTGTTTAGTTCCTCAAAGCCATTTGATAGTGTTGCAGACCCAAGGGTTTCTTCCACCGGCGTTCATGGTCCTCGTCCGAGCTGGACTAGCCACCAATAATGGCGGGGAGCAAGCGGAGAGATCTCCTAATCCATCCTCGGGGGAGTGAATATGCCTCGTCCCGCATCTGTTGAGAGGCGTCAGGTTTCCAATCCACCCATTCCTTCGTGGACTCCTGGAGTTCTATGGCCTCCAGTTGCACGACTTCACCCCTGCCTCCGTACTGCACATCGCAGGATACATCGCCCTTTGTGAATTACTCCTGGGCTGTGAGGCTCACTTCGGGTTATGGAAGAAGTTGTTCTGCCTCGTCCCTCGCAACCAGGGGAATCCATATGTCAAGTGGGCGGAGCCGAAATATGGCGCGTTGCCGAGACCGGATACCTGTCCGGCACTCCCAAGAAGGCATCTGCAAACTGGCCCCTGGAGTGGTTTTATGTTGATGACGTTCCCCTTCCTGATCCAGTCCGGACGGGCCTCCCTGTGTTCAATAATGCTCCGCCGAAGGTACGCCGAAGTTGGGGCCCTCATGTCCCCCAAGAGGAGGATACCAGAGAAGTACACTTCCGGATGAGCAGGATAAAGATACTGGCCAAATCAGGGCTAATAATAGTCGAGGTTATAGCAATATGTATAATGCGGGGGGTGCAGCCGCTTCAATACCGGGGGAAGCCCATGTGGCACTACAACGGGGAAGATGATGCCACCCGTTATTGTCGTAAAGGTCCGGACTCCTCCACTACTCTGGCTAAAATACTGTCCGATTTGTACAAAGGGGAAGAAGAAGAATTCCTTCATATTAAACCGCGGGATGGATTTTTCATGTACAACCCCCCAAGTTGGGTAAGTCGTCACACTTTCCCCCACTCCATTAATTCTGGCGTCCTTCATCATAATTATTTACCTCGATATTTCTGAGTAGGAACTGAGGAGGGTCGTGGAAGGATTCAACAGCCCCTCCCCGCAGCCAGAGGACCCTGGAAGGGCCTTCGATCCAGGACTCGAAGAAGATCCGGATATTACTGTTGAGCTTGTTAACGGGACATTTTATCAGGCCAGTTGTGATGGCGCCTCGGTGGCTATTACCGCCGATTATCCCGGACTGCTACCTGCATCGCGCGTAAGCAAGGTCGAAACCTTATCCTCTGAAGAGGATTCCTTTCTGATATCATACCTTATGCGTAAAATATCGTATTTTTATAGAGACGACCATCAGAGCGCAGCGCCGAGCCCCTGGGGGCTCGTCAGCAGAGGGCGTCCGGGGCCGGCAGGCTTAAGAGGAAAGCGGTTAGGGCCGAAACACCGTTACAGAGGTATGGAAAAACCCTGCTCTGTGATTATGGTGTTTGAAATGTAACAACGTCCTTCGTGTTCTGGCAGAAAGAGGAGTCTCCGGACTATATCCAGAGATCCTGCCGATCACGCCTCCACTAGCCGGATTCCAGAGCCGGCCTCGAGGGAGGAGGTCGATGCGGGGCCGACGGCGAATTGTCCTCCGACAGAGGATGCGGATATGCTCTCTGCCACGATTTCCTAAGTGGAGAGTGCCATGAATCACCGACGCCGATGGGCCATACTTCGGAATAGCATCTTTTCCGAAGAGGCATTTAATGCTTTAAATTCGAGAGACGCATATATTCGGGCTACTCAAGGCGGACTCGCCCGAGCGACAGACCAGTATGCAAAAGATATACGGGTAAGGAAATTTGATAAGCATGTATAGCAGTAGCCCCTGAGACTTGAAACGGATGGAACAACTGATTTAAGGCTCATTTTATCCCCAGGTCCTTGTAGAGAAGAATACCCAATTGTCTCAGGAGCAGGAGGAGTGCAAGACCCAGTTGAGGGCCGCAGTTTCCAAACTAGAGGAATCCCAAAAGGCCTCCCCTGGTAACATTCGTCATTAATAACGAAATTTTATGGAAATGTACCAATTAGTAATTGGCTTGTTTGATTAGCCTAACAGAAAGTTCTGCCGAAAATCCCGGGGAGAATCCGGAGATCGAGAGAGATAGCGAGTCACATCTCCAAAGGCAGCTAAAAGCTGGCGAGCGTGTTTTTACGCAAGTTAGGCGGGAGAAGAACGATCTTCAAGATGCCAATGTCCGGCTGGGCATCGAATTAGGAGATGTTCACGCTTAGCTGACAGACTCCGTAAAGGAGAACAGAAGGATTCTTTGCGGCATTTACGGTGAGTGCCTAGATGAACCGTAGTTCAGCTCAGCGAGGAAGCATATTGAAAGAGTTTATATCTGTAGGTATGTTAACGGGCCGTCCTGAAGAGGAGATGCCCTCGTCCGTAGGTGATTTGCTGCAAGACCTCTCACAGCTGCACGAGCGAGCTCGGCAGGTGATGCAAGGTATTGCCCAGGCCTTGTGGCCATCCACTTCCCTGCCAAAAGGCATGGGGGAGCTTGTGGATATGCACCAAGGAGAACGGCTGCGCTTCTGATTGTGGAAGATGTCAGCCTGCCGACAAGGTGCAAGGGAAGCCTGGGCCATGGTGAAGACGCGCTACACCAAGCTTGGCCCGAACCATATGGCCGAAGTCGGACCGGCGGGGCCAGATGGGAAAGAAATTCCCATGAGTCTGGTGTATGATCAGGTAGCGTTAGCCACAAAGTATTCCCAACAGGATTGCAAGCTAGATAGCATGTTGGACGGTATAGAGGAAGAATATAGTCAGTCCAAGTGACTATGTAATTAAATGGACATATGTAGTCCCTAGCCGGATTAAAAATCATTTGTCATGGAGGACCTTTTTGCTTCAGCCCCCGGATCCGACAGTCCGGGGTGTATTCGAATACCTGCTCAGTTATGCAGAACCGGGGTTTGCGTGAAAACCAGGCGTAGGGGTCATAAGTGCTTGAACAGATAGGTACCCATCGAGTTATGTTATGTTACATGGGTAGTAAGCAACATCTTCCAAAGAGAATAGTTCTGTTATGGGTTCCTTTCCCTACGCACGCATGCATCGATGTACATATTCGGGTTGCGAACCGAAATGCAAGATAAAAAAACTTCTGGGGATTCACGTTTGTAATTTACGAAAGAAATATCTTTTGTTCACCGACCGAATATTCCCTTAAGAACCCTAGCTTTTGGCTTCACCCAGTCTGAGGTACACATCCGGCTGAACTGGCAGTAACAATCGCAGAGGTGCTCCCCTTATGCCCTAGCCGAATTAACGGGAACGTAGGGCATAAACACAAGAGCCAGGCAACCCAGCATGGCCACATCTTAAGTCATATCGATGTATATAATGGTGAAGAAAAGGCACATATGGAAAAAGAACGCATATGTGATAGGAAAGAAGCCATGAAAGTAATTATATTTAGCTTCCGTATAGGAAGCCCCCAGGTATGGTTTACACACATAGTACGGCCAGAGTGATCTGAACATCCATGCTGTATTGAGTTCTTTGTGTGAAAAAGGGAAAAAGGGTGAGAAATTAAAAAAAATAGGGGGAGAGGAGCATAATTAAAAGAGCGGGGGTAAGGAGACGAACATTGAGTTCGGCACTAGGCGTAGAATCTCCAGAGTCTGGCTGCCTTCCATGGGTTCGGCTCGAGTTTGTTATCGGATGCATTACGCAGGCGGTACGCTCCTCCGGTGAGAACTTTATCAATAATGAAGGGACCCTCCCACTTATGTTTGAGCTTGTCCTTCTTCTTCTCCGGTAGGCGTAGAACGAGTTCGCCAATATTATTAGTTTCGTCCCGCACTTCTCTACTTTGATATCGTCGAGCCTGCTGCTGATAGAATGCGGAACGGGCTTTGGCGATGTCGCGCTCCTCCTCCAGGGCATCTAAGTTGTCCTGCCGATCTAACTCGGCTTCCTTGTCTTTGTACAGGCGCACTCGACGTGAGTCGTGTATTATGTCGCAGGGTAGTACTGCTTCTGCGCCATACACCATAAAAATGGTGTGTATCCGGTGGTGCAATTCGGTGTGGTTCGCAGCCCCCAGAGTACGGAGTCGAGCTCCTCGACCCAGTACGTGTCTGATTCTGTCAAGGACCACACTAGTCTGGGTTTGATGCCACTCATAATGAGACCATTTGCACGCTTGACCTGACCGTTTGTTTGGGGATGGTAGACGGAGGCGTAATCGAGCTTAATGCCCATGTTGCCGCACCAAGTTTTCACTTCATCGGTTGTGAAGTTTGAGCCATTATCAGTGATGATGCTGTGGGGGACGCTGTAACGGTGTACAACCCTGATATGAAGTCTATCATTGGTCCGGATTCGTCCGTTTTAACTGGTTTGGCCTCTATCCATTTGGTGAATTTGTCCACCATGACCAATAAGTATTTTTTATTATGGCTTCCTGTTTTAAGGGGCCCGACCATATCCAGCCCTCAGACCGCGAAGGGCCAAGTAATGGGGATTGTTTGGAGAGTGGTAGGGGGCATATGGCTCTGATTGGCAAAAAGCTGGCAACCGACACAGTGCTGGACAAGGTCCTGTGCGTTTGCTCGGGCCATCAGCCAATAAAAACCTGTACGGAAGGCTTTGCTGACAAGTGCCCGAGCCGCAGCATGGTGCCCGCCGAGTCCGGCATGGATTTCAGCCAAGAGTTGCCGCCCTTCCTCTTCAAAGATGCATCTTTGGAGCACTCCCGTCGCGCTTTTCTTGTAGAGTTCTCCCTCATGGACCTTGTAGGCCTTGGAGCGCCGCACGATGCAACGTGCTTCATTTTGGTCCTCGGGAAGCTCCTGCCTATTTAGGTAGGCCAAGAAAGGCTCGGTCCACTAGGCGATTATAGCCATGATTTCGTTGGCCGAAGGTGTTATTTCGGTGGCGGAGCCTCCGATTATATCAGATGGTTCGGAATCTGGGGTTGTGTTCGGATGAGGGCTAGTGTTGCCGGACTCCCCTTCCCATACCACGGATGGTTTGAACAGCTTTTCCAGGAATATGTTAGGAGGGACAGGGGCGCGTTTAGCACCGATGCAGGCGAAGATATCCGCCGCTTGATTGTTTTCTCGAGCCACATGGTGGAATTCGAGCCCTCGAACCGAGCTGAAATTTTGAGGACGACATTACGATAGGCCGCCATTTTCGGATCCTTGGCATCAAAATCTCCGTTTATTTGTGATATTGCGAGGTTTGAATCCCCGAGCACCTCCAGGCGTTGAATGCCCATAGAGACTACCATCCGAAGACCATGCAACAGAGCCTCGTATTCGGCTGCATTGTTGGAGCCTGTGTATAATATTTGGAGTACATATTTGACTGTGTCTCCGGTGGGGGAAGTCAGGACTACACCCGCTCCTAATCTGGCCAGCATTTTAGAGCCGTCGAAGTGCATGATCCAGTTGGAGTACGCGCCGTACTCTTTAGGGAGTTCGGCTTCTGTCCATTCAGCGACGAAGTCGGCCAAAAGTTGCGACGTAATGGCCCGCCGTGGCTTGTATGTTATGTCGAATAGAAGGAGCTTGATGGCCCATTTAGCAATCCTTCCCGTGGCGTCGTGGTTGTTTATTATGTCGTTGAGTGGTACTTCAGAGACCATCATAATCGAACACTCTTAAAAGAAGTGTCGTAGCTTGCGGGATTCCATGAAGACCGCGTACACTATCTTTTGATAGTGTGGGTATCGGGATTTGCATGGAGTGAGGACAGTGGACACATAATAGAATGGCTTTTGGAACGGGAACTTGTATCCGTCTGCTTCTCGTTCGATGATGAGCACTACACTGACAACCTGATGTGTCTCAGCTATGTATAGTAACATAGGTTTGCCGATATTTGGCGCTGTTAGGACTAGATTACTGGCCAATAAGGTCTTTATTTCATCTAGTCTGGCCGCGGCTGCCTCCGTCCACGCAAGTGTTCGGTGCGTCGAAGAAGGCGGTAAAGGGGTAGTGCCTTTTCTCCTAATCGGGAGATAAAGTGGCTTAAGGCAGCCACGCATCCAGCTAGTTTCTGGATATTCTTGTGGTCTGTTGGGATAGCCAACTGTGATAGAGCTTGGACTTTTACCAGATTTGCTTCAATTCCTCTATTGGAAACACTGAAGCCGAGCAACTTCCCAGAGGGTACGCCGAAAACACTTTTTCCCGGGTTTAGCTTGATGTCGTATGTTCGGAGATTATCGAACGTAAGCCTCAAGTCATCTATTAGGGTTTCGATGTGTCTTGTTTTTATGACCACGTTGTCCAAATATGCCTCCACTATTTTGCCGATTTGCTTCTCCAGGCATGTTTAAATCATGCGTTGATAGGTTGCACCAGCATTTTTAAGCCCGAAAGGCATAGTGTTGAAGCAGAATGGGCCATATGGCTTTATGAATGCCGTTGCGGCTTGGTCGGACTCTGCCATCTTTATTTGATGGTATCCGGAGTATGCATTGAGGAAACATAGTCAATCGTGTCCTGCGGTGGCATCGATGATTTGGTCGATGCGAGGGAGGGGGAAGGGATCCTTTGGGCAAGCCTTTTTGAGGTCTTTGAAATCCACGCATAGGCGCCAGGATTTGTCTTTCTTTGGTACCATTACCAGGTTTGCCAGCCAATTCGGATGCTTCATATCTCTGATGAATCCGGCCTCAAGTAGCTTGGCTAGCTCTTCTCCCATGGCATGCCGTTTAGGCTCTGAGAAGCGTCTAAGAGTCTGTTTGACTGGCTTGTATCATTTTAGTATGTTTAGGCTGTTGAGGGAGTCCTGGATTAGGGGGTGTCCGGATAGCCGGACTACCATCATCAGCCGAACTATCATCGGCCGGACTATCATCATCGACCGGACTCCAAGACTATGAAGATACAAGATTGAAGACTTCGTCCCGTGTCCGGATGGGACTTTCCTTGGCGTGGAAGGCAAGCTTGGCGATACGGATACGTAGATCTCCTACCATTGTAACCGACTCTATGTAACCCTAGCCCTCTCCGGTGTCTATATAAACCGGATGGCTCTAGTCCGTAGGACACAACAACAACCATTACAATCATACCATAGGCTAGCTTCTAGGGTTTAGCCTCCTTGATCTCGTGGTAGATCCACTCTTGTAAACATCCACAATATCAATATCAATCAAGCAGGACGTAGGGTTTTACCTCCATCAAGAGGGCCCGAACCTGGGTAAAACATCGTGTCCCTTGTCTCCTGTTACCATCCGCCTAGACGCACAGTTCGGGACCCCCTACCCGAGATCCGCCGGTTTTGACACCGACATTGGTGCTTTCATTGAGAGTTCCTCTGTGTCGTCACCGATAGGCTTGATGGCCTCTTCAATCGACAACGACGCAGTCCTGGGTGAGACTTTTCTCCCCGGACAGATCTTCGTATTCGGCGGCTTCGCACTGCGGGCCAACTCACTTGGCCATCTGGAGCAGATCGAAAGCTACGCCCCTGGCCGTCAGGTCAGGTTTGGAAGCCTAAACTTCACGGCCGATATCCGCGGGGACTTGATCTTCGATGGATCTGAGCCACAGCCGAGCGTGCCGCGCTGTCACGACGGGCACGACCTAACTCTGCCGCCGGACAGCACCTTGGAGGCCGCACACGAATCCGCTCCGACCCATAGTCCGGAGCCGATCGCACGGATCGAGGACGGATGGCTGGACACCGCCTCGGGAGCTGCAACTTCTACGGCGATGGAGCCGAACACTTACCTTGTCCCGCATAAAGCCCATGACTCCGAGGTGCCGGACCCCCTGCCGGACTCCGAACCTCCTGCGCCCCTGCCAGTCGAATCCGATTGGGCGCCGATCATGGAATTCACCGCTGCGGACACCTTTCAGCACTCACCCTTCGGCGATATCTTAAATTCGCTGAAGCATCTCTCACTATCCGGAGAGCCCTGGCCGAACTACGGCCAGGATGGTCGGGACGCGGACAATGAAGAAATTCAGAGCCCACCCACCACCCACTTCGTAGCCACCGTCGACGATCTAACCGACGTGCTAAACTACGACTCCGAAGACATCAACGGTATGGACGACGATGCCGGAGACAATCAAGAACCAGCGCCTACAGGGCACTGGAAGGCCACCTCGTCACATGACATACATATGGTGGACACCCCAAAGGGAAGCGATAACGAGGAACAACGGGACGCGGCAGAGGATAATCCCGCCGATAAACAACCAAAACGGCGACGTAGACGCCGCCCTAAGTCCCGCCTCGATCAAAGCAGCATTCCTAACGACCCAGCGATAGAGCAGGGCAAACCAGCGGACGACGAACATACAACCAAGCAACCATCCGAACAGGACGAACCGGATAATCAACCCCTTCACGGAGCAATCAACAGTCCGGACACAACACCGGAGCATAAGAACCTTCACAAAAGACTCGTCGCCACTGCAAGAAGTTTGAAGAAGGAAAAACGGAAGCTCAAAACAGCGGAAGACATACTCAGAATGAAGTGGAGCAAAGTACTCAAGACCGCAGACAAATATGGCAATGGCCATCAAACAAAGAGCTACCCGAAGCGCAAGTTGCTGCCAGAATTTGACGAGGAAGCCATAGAGCCCTCACAGTCAAAAAATAAAGAGGCCGCCTGGCCGGATAGACGGCCAGATGACAGGCCAAAAGCGACAAGCGGCGCCGCACACAAGCCGACTTATGATCCTGGGAAAACGGACGGCCCAACTAGGTCCATCTACGGGCCAAAAAAGAGGGCCCCAGGAAGTAACACAACACGACAAGTGTTCGAAGACAGCGGCACACCCAAATACAGGGGCGCCGCACACCCGCTATGTTTTACCGATGAGGTGCTGGATCATGAATTTCCAGCAGGGTTCAAACCCATAAACATAGAGGCATACGACGGCACAACAGACCCCGGAGTCTGGATAGAAGATTACATACTACACATACACATGGCTAGAGGAGATGATCTCCACGCCATAAAATACCTACCCCTCAAGCTCAAAGGGCCAGCTCGGCATTGGCTCAAAAGCCTCCCAGAAAACACTGTTGGAAGTTGGGAAGAGCTTGAGGACGCGTTTAGAGCAAATTTTCAAGGGACTTATGTCCGCCCTCCGGATGCAGACGATCTGAGTCATATAACCCAACAGCCCGGAGAGTCAGCGCGCAAATTCTGGAACAGGTTCCTTACCAAAAAGAACCAAATAGTCGACTGTCCGGACGCGGAAGCCTTAGCAGCTTTTAAACACAACGTCCGAGACGAATGGCTCGCCAGACACCTCGGCCAAGAGAAGCCAAGAACAATGGCCGCGCTAACAAGCCTCATGACGCGCTTTTGCGCAGGAGAAGACAGCTGGCTAGCAAGATGCAGCACCAGCGACCCGAGTACATCCGAGATCAGAGATGGAAACGGAAAATCACGGCGCAGGAAAGATCAGCGCCGGAATAAAGAAAAAAGCCCAAAGGGCACGGCGGTCAACGCCGGATTCAAAAGCTCGCGGCCAAACAATAAAACACTGCCTCTTAAGGACAACAGCGACGAGCTATCAAATTTAAACAAAATTTTAGATCGGATATGTCAAATCCACAGTACCTCCGGAAGGCCTGCAAACCATACCAACCGAAATTGTTGGGTTTTTAAACAGTCCGGCAGACTCAACGCCGGACACAAGGGGCTCGATGCGCCAAGCGAGGACGATGACGAACCCCACCAGCAGAGCACCGGAAGTCAAAAGACTTTCCCACAAGAAGTCAAAACAGTAAACTCACTTCATGTGATAGTACGGAAAACCAACACGGCACTCGCTAAGACAAGTGTCGCACGGTCCACCCCAGCGGAACACCGAGATTGGATGTCAAAACCAATCACTTTCGACCATCTGGATTAGTCCAGAAGTATCCGGAACGCAGGATAGACTGCCCTGATATTGGATCCCATAATAGACGGACTGCAATTCACGCAGGTTTTGATGGACGGCGGCAGTGACTTAAACCTGCTATATCCGGACACAATCCGCAAGTTGGGATAGACCCTACTACAATTCGGCATAGCCGCACTTCCTTCAAAGGAGTGGCGCCAGGCCCTTACGCCAGGTGCACAGGTTCATTATTACTAGAAGTTGTGTTCGGGTCACCTGACAACTTCCGACGAGAAAAGCTAACCTTTCATGTCGCCCCATTTAAAAGTAGCTATCAAGCATCACTGGGACGGGAAGCTTTCGTCCGCTTCAATGCAATACCACATTACGCGTCTCTTACGCTTAAAATGCCCGGTCCACGTGGCATCATTTCATTAAAAGGTCGCCTGAGACCCCGGACACGGCTGGACGAGTCCGGAATAAATAAGCTAGGGGCTACCTAGCCGCACACCCCTTCACAAGGGTTTGTACATATAAGCCATAATGAGCTAGCATAGGCTCAACTTTATTAATCTATATTTCAATTTTTATGCACTTTCTCGCACGATTTCTTTTCAAACTAAGTTCCTCTCTTTTTACAGATGAACAGCGTGCACACCCGTCCAGGATACGGCACAACGGAGACACAGGCGCAGACGTGCAGTAGGGACCCGTTGCAAGGACTCTTTTCAGACTAAGACCCTACGTAAACCTTTCTTACTGTCTCTTGTTGCTATAATCCCCTGGTTTCTCATTATAACCAGAGTGGAGACTGGCGTTTTGGCATCGGCCGCGCCAGAAGAACTTGCCCGTACCTGGACACAAGGGGCTTAGGGCATTGTTTTGCCCGCTATTGTAAAGACCGAACACCTTCGGGAGTGTTCGGCGTCTCGAGTTAGGCCTTATATGCATCAGCTCCGAATCATGTCTTTGGTCAAATGTTGGGTTTGCCCGGCTCCTGTGTTTTGCTGCCTTACGTTCCGTATCATCGGCTAACGCGGCACCAGGAGAACTACTGCGATTGTGCCCCAGTTCGGCTGGGCGAGCACCTCAGTAGAGAAAGCCGAAAACTGACTGTCATGATACAGCGAGAGACTGGTCAACCACTCGATCGACCATGGGAATGTTTAGAATTCCTCCGCTTTGACGAAGGGCCGTTTCCCGGTCAGGCACATACGCGCCCCAAATTCGGAGAGCGCGGTGCCCCCAGGGGCTATGTCGTAGCCCCACCCTCGAACTCCATGGCTAAGTGAAAGTGATAAAGCATTATAGTCCGGTTGCCTCGTTTGCTACGCTACCACCTCCTTTACAGGACCGAGACGTCGGATTAAGTGTGAAAACGCGCTATTTTTTGCGAACACCCCCGCACCTTGTGCGTGGGGGCTGAAGCCGACGACTGCCATCTTTCAGGTTATACACACGTATACATGAACGGCCGCATAGGAGATATTCTATTACTTGAACGCACAAGTATAAAAGGCGCTTACATCATAAATATTGTTTTACATCATAAAAACGTTCATTCGAACGTAACATTTTTTGAGCACTGCGACTCTATTACACGAGCACCACGCAGCACTTCGCCAAAATAGTGCTCGGCGGGTAACCGGTTATCGTCCGAACCCGGGGTCGCAACAGCGGTGGCATCCATCTCTGTCCAATGTGTCTTCACACGGGCGAGTGCCATCCGCGCACCCTCTATGCAGGCCGACCGCTTCATCGCCTTGATATGCGGCACCGCCCCAAGAAATTGCTGCAATAAGCCAAAGTAACTCTTCGGCTCGGGCCTATCCGGCCAGACATGGGTCACTATATCCGTCATAGCAAGCCCGGACAACCTATTTAGCTCAGCCCACTCGGCCAAACGGTCGGTCAGCGGAAGTGAACACTCCGGACTATGGAATTGAGACCAAAACAGCTCTTCCGTCTTGTGATCCTTCTGGCTTCGAAAATGCACAACGGCATCCGCCGCACTCGCTGCTAAGTCCATATAAGGGTCCTCTGGACCCCACAGTTGGCCCAGCTGAGCATACTTTGGATCCGTAAACCTTCGGCGCAGCAGAAAAGGCTTGCCAGCTACAATATCTCCGGCCTGGCGCAGCTCTTCCTTTATAGCCCGCATTGCAGAGCGGGCATCCTTGGCTTCGGCGGTGGCCTTCCCCAGGTCTTCTTGCCCCGCTAGGCGCTCCTTCCCAAGAGCCTCATTGCGGTCGGTAGCATCTTTTAACTTCACGGCCATTTCGGCCATCTCTTCCCTGCTCCGGCAGTGTGCGACCCTTTCGGCCGCTAACTCCTCGGCCGCCCTCGAGGCCGCCGCATTACTCCTTCTGGCCTGCTCCTTGGCTTGAGCAAGTTCGGTCCGAAGGCTCTCCACAGCAGCGGCACTATCTGCATTTCACACACATGTTGTAAGGAGCTGGCTTCGGCTCCCTTACCAAGTGACCGCACAGAAACACTTACCTTGCGACTCATCAAGTCGCCTGTTGACCAGCGTGATGTCCGCATCCGCAACAGCGAGTTGCCGCTTTAGTTCAGCAACTCCATCAGTCCGGCTGGCCCCCGGACGACCCGCCACCTGCATCGGCACGGCGGAAATTTAAACCTGCGATTTTGATCCTCGGCACGCTGTCGATTTCGACAACCTACCGAGTCTCAGGGGCTACTATCTATACAGGGCGCATTCTATATGCAAAACTGTTAAAAGGTGTGTCATTTTTACGTACCTCAAACCCCGCCAGCAAACTCCTGACGGCATTATGCAACCCGCCTTCGGCGGACGAAATCCTTTCAATCACCATGCTCATCAATGCGTGGTGATCTTCTGAGATAGACGCCTTCTCAAGCAGATCCTTCAGCCGTACACCAGTTGGCGGCGAACTATCCGGCTTTGCCAAACCAGGGGGCTCCCTCCGTGATGACACTTCAGGCTCGTCCGCCCTATCCGACGGCGCCCCGGACGGAGGCGTCTCGCTCTCCATCATCTCCGGACGAAGGTCCCCCGAAGACGAGCTCATTTGCGAAGGACGGAGATCCGAACTACAAGGTAAAAACTTTAGTTATCCTCAGAAGCACAAATAGGGATGTCCCTTATTATTAAACTTCTTTCTTTCTACTTACGGCTCGTTGGAGGGCTGATTGAGATTGTGCGGCCGGGGCCTCCCCGGACGCAGGACCCTCTGGCGAAGATTTCTTCCCCCGTTTAGGGGCTTTTGCCCCCGGGTCCTCGGAGGCAGTCCTCTTCTCCCCTTGGAGGGAGGGATTCTCGATCCCCCCTCTTTCAAGAGCCTCCTTAGGCGAGGCAGTAGCTTTCCTGCTTTCCCCTTCGCCTTCCTCTGGAGGCGCAACCTCAAGCATCCGGACCAGCACGGAATCCGGCGCGGTCTCGGGGAGAGGGGCCGGACACCATATCAATTTTGCTTCCGCGATCCACTCCTGTTTAGAAGGAAGTTGGTCATAAGGCGAATCATCGAAAGGCAAACAAACGGTATGTCCGGACTTGGAACTACTTACTTGAGTATCCAGGCGATTGCAGCTTAGGCCAGCATCCTCGGTCAATTCCGGACGCGCCTCTTGCGATCCGAAGAATAATTTGTACATCTCCAGGGGTGTCATACCCATGAAGTGTTGAAGAATCCGTGGGCCCTCCGGATTGAACTCCCACAGCCGGAGAGGGCGGCGTTTGCAGGGCGGGAGACGCCTAATCAGCATAACCTGCATTACCACCACCATATCAACCTCCCTCGTTTGGAGATCTCGAATCCGGCCCTGCAGTAGGGGCACGTCCTTTGACGGCCCCCAGTTGAGCCCTTGGTTGACCCACGACATCAACCGTCGTGGAGGTCCCGGGCGGAATAAGGGCGGCGGCTTTTGTCTGCGGCCCCTCGGAACGGTAATATAGAACCACTCTTGCTGCCACGGGCCGAGCTCCTCTTGGAAGGAGCCAGCGGGCCACGGGGCATCGGCCCTCCTACTTATGGCCGCCCCGCCGCACTCCGCTTGACGCCCCCCGATCATCTTCGGCGCCACATTGAAGGTCTTCAGCCACAGGCCGAAGTGAGGGGTGACGCGGAGGAAGGCTTCGCAGACGACAATAAATGCGGAAATATGGAGGATGGACTCCGGAGCCAAATCGTGGAATTCCAACCCATAGTAAAACATGAGCCCTCTCACAAAAGGATCCATCGGGAAGCCTAAACCCCGACGGAGGTGGGATACAAAAACGACATACTCGCCGGGCTCGGGGGTGGGGATGGCCTGCCCTTCGGCAGGCAACCTGTGCGAAATCTCATAAGCCAGGTACTTGGCCTCCCGCAGCTTTAGCACGTCCTCCTCCGTGACGGAGGAGGGCATCCACCGGCCCTGGAGGTCGGAACCGGACATCGTTGAAGGTCCGAAGCGCTCGAATCTGGAGCTCTAGGTGCTGGAACTTGGAGCGGGGAGAGGATTCGATGGAGGATTGAAGAAAAGAAACGAGCCTTGGTCCCGTTATAAAGAGGGAGAATACCGAGAGCCGTCTCCGTGACCGTTTGGGACTCGCCTTCGATAGAGGGGGCGTGGCGACGGGCGCGGTTGGGTTACCCACGTCCGTATTGATGAGAATCCCGGATTAAGGGGGAACACGATCTCTGCTTCGACAAGACGTGCCAAGGAAACCGCTTCGCTAAATGCGCTGAGGTGGTAGAGTAAAAAACGATTCAAGTAATGGCTTGGTAGTGGCGTGACGTCATGCCGCAAAAAACGTCAGCAGATTGAACTTGTGTATATATTATTCTCTCTACGGTGGAATGTGGAATTTATTTTGCAGAGCCGGACACTATCCTGGTGTTCACAATCTTCTATCATTCGGAGGAGGAACCCGCCTTGCAATGCCAAGCAATATACGCGCCGGACTTATCGTCATTGAAGCCTGGTTCAGGGGCTACTGAGGGAGTCCTGGATTAGGGGGTGTCCGGATAGCCGGACTACCATCATCAGCCGAACTATCATCGGCCGGACTATCATCATCGACCGGACTCCAAGACTATGAAGATACAAGATTGAAGACTTCGTCCCGTGTCCGGATGGGACTTTCCTTGGCGTGGAAGGCAAGCTTGGCGATACGGATACGTAGATCTCCTACCATTGTAACCGACTCTATGTAACCCTAGCCCTTTCCGGTGTCTATATAAACCGGATGGCTCTAGTCCGTAGGACACAACAACAACCATTACAATCATACCATAGGCTAGCTTCTAGGGTTTAGCCTCCTTGATCTCGTGGTAGATCCACTCTTGTAAACATCCACAATATCAATATCAATCAAGCAGGACGTAGGGTTTTACCTCCATCAAGAGGGCCCGAACCTGGGTAAAACATCGTGTCCCTTGTCTCCTGTTACCATCCGCCTAGACGCACAGTTCGGGACCCCCTACCCGAGATCCGCCGGTTTTGACACCGACAGGTGTGTTCGGCCATCCTGCGTGGGATGCCCGGCATGTCTGAAGGATGCCAGGCGAAAATGTCCCAATTCTCGCGTAGGAATTCTCGTAGTGCAACATCCATTGTGGGGCTCAACTGTGTCCCGATGGAAGCTGTCTTCGTGGGGTCCGTTGGATGGACCTAGAATTTGACTATCTCGTCTGCGGGTTTAAATAATGTGGACTTGGGTCGTTTGTCGAGTATCACATCGCCCCTGTCCACTATGATGCACAGTGTTGTTAGTCCTTCGGCCGCTAGGGCTTCGGATAATGCTTCCAGTGCTAGTGCTGCAGTTTTATTTTTGGTGCGGAGTGCGATGTCTGGATCACTGGCTAGAGTGATGATTCCATTCGGTCTGGGAATTTTAAGCTTCGTGTACCTGTAATGGGGTATATCTTGGAAGCTTGTGAATACATCCCACCCTAAAAGGGCGTGGTATCCTCTGCTGAAAGGAGCCACTTAGAATGTGATTTGTTCGGACCTGTAATTCTCCGGAGTGCCGAATACCACATTGAGTGTGATTTTTCCCGCACACCGTGCCTCCCTACTAGGGATGATTCCCTTGAAGGTTGTGCCGCTCTGCTCAATGCGACATTTATCAATTTCCATCTTGCTGAGTGTTTCTTCATAGATCAAGTTTAGTCCACTTCCGCCGTCCATGAGTACTTTAGTGAGCCGAAAGCCGTCCACGATTGGGCTAAGGACCAATGCGGCAGGTGCCCGGACTGTCTGGAATTGGGGTTCGTCACTGGCACTGAAAGTTCTAGCAGTGTCGTTCCATAGATTTATTTTTGCCACGTGGCAAATTTCAACGAGATTTCGATGAGCTCGCTTGCGCCTATTATTTGAGGCGAAAGTCTTGAAGACTGTCAATACCGCATTGTTGTCTTCACCGGGGCGTTGCTCTGCTTTATTTTCAAGAAGATCCTCGCCGCTTTTTGCTACCTGCCGGAGTATCCAACATGCTCTAAGGCTATGCGTTGGTTGAGTATCTGGCGTGCTATGAATTTTGCATGGCCCATTGAGACATTCTTCCAATACGGTTCCACGTCGTGGAGTTGGCTTTGACTTTTTGGGAATTGGATCGGGTAACTTAGGAGAGTTTGCCCTTTTAGCTCGGAGGGAAGGTTTAGTGAGAGCCGGATTATTCCAAAAGTCTATTTGGGTTTTCTAGGTACTTTCCATCGCATAGTACTTATGTACTATGGCTGCTAAGTCGGCAAAGTGTACTATGTCATGGCGACTTATAGCATTAAGGATCCCTTTGCTCGTGCAATTTTTGCAAAAAAGTGAGATCGCGTCCTCCTCGCGACAGTCCTTGACCTTGTTTATCACAAGGAGGAATCTGGCCCAGTAGCGATGTACTGTCTCTTGTGGCTCTTGTATGATATGGGAGAGACGGCTTAAGTCTTGGTGGTGGGCGTAGTTGAATCTGGATTCTGATCTGATCTAGGGCCCAGGGGCGGAGGAGCTTCCGGCCTTGACATCCCGGGCTCCGGGACGTTGCCCGATTTCTCCGGCCCGTTGCCCGATTCTAAGTTTGGGGTCTGGGTCGCGTCCTCCCGCGAACGGGTATCAGGCTCAGAGAGCTCGGTGATCCGGACATAGTTCGTCCTCAGAATAGAGGGATGATCCATATGTGGCTCTTCCACTACCGCTATCTCATGGGTGACCGGTGGGGATTTAATATCCCTTTGGTCGGGTTTAAGCCCAATCCGGTCATAGTCTGTAGCGACTCCCAAAGCGGCGATACAATCCAAGAGCTAATTAAGGCAAGAGAGCTCTATTGGATCCATCTGTTCAGCAAGATCCGAATTGACGTGGAGGCTATTCGTGATGATCCGAGAGGTCATCATCGGTGTGGAAGCCGATCGGGCGGCCATGACGAAGCCAACTAGTCGGAGAGTCTGGCCTACAGCCAGCACTCCCCCAGAGGTGATGTTGTCCTTGACAACGAGACGGGCCATCGAGCATTGCAGCGACAACACAGAGGAACTCTCAATGAAAGCACCAATGTCGGTGTCAAAACCGACGGATCTCGGGTAGGGGGTCCCGTTCTGTGCATCTAAGGCTAATGGTAACAGGAGGCAAGGGGCACAATGTTTTACCCAGGTTCGGGCACTCTCGATGGAGGTAAAACCCTACTTCCTTCTTGATTGATCTTGATGATATGAGTATTACAAGAGTTGATCTACTACAAGATCGTATAGGCTAAACCCTAGAAGCTAGCCTATGATGATTATGATTGTTTTGATCGTCCCTATACGGACAAAACCCTCCGGTTTATATAGACACCGGAAGGGGCTAGGGTTTACACAGAGTCGGTTACAAAGAAAGGAATCTAATATCTGGATCGCCTAAGCTTGTCTTCCACGCAAAGGAGAGTCCCATCCGGACACAGGACAAAGTCTTGAGTCCTGTATTTTCATGGTCCATCTATCCGGCCAAAAGTATATAGTCCGGCTGTCCGGACACCCCCTAATCTAGGACTCCCTCAACTGGGCTTCGCAGGGCTTACACTGGGAGGTTCTACCTTCAAGGGCGCGCATCATGGTGAGGAACCCGGCTCCCGTCGTCGACTCAGAGCTTCTTTGGTGGCAGGCGCGTGGGCCACATTCGGTGCGAAGGCTGGCGTCCCCCGAGGAGGTGGTATGTCACCATGTCAGGGAGGAGGACGAGCACGTTCGTAGCTCATGGCTACGTTGGACGTCAAGTTCTCCAATACCTGGAAGGTTCTTTAGGGATTTCACTGGAGCTATGATCCTGTGGTGGTTCGTTCTCTCTGGGTTTCCACTGCGACTCAACTAGATTATTCAATAGTATTCGATCTGCATTAGCTAGAGTGATGTATTCAAGATCTTCGAGACGATGTATTCGAGATTATATTATTCGATAATATTCGAGACGATGTATTCGAGATTATATTCGATGATGCATATTATCTACTATGATTCAGTTTTATCTTTTGAGATGCATATCTATTATCTATTATTATTCGAGATGCATATCAATTATCTAGTATTATTCGAGATGCGTACTAAATTGTTTTATATTTCTTCTAGAGTAGTTAAATAAAACCTATGGCAGACAATACCGCAGAGAAAGAGAAGAGGCTATGTTCGAGATCATATGTTCACCGAGCCGGCCAGATGAGAATGAAGAAGAAGACGACTCACAATATCTGAACAATACAGGGGAGGGTGCATGATATTTGATGAAGACGACCGAATGGATGAAGTCCAGAACTATGATGATCTTCAAATACCAAACACTGGCGAGGTATATTTATATAAGCAGGCATCTGGTGATCCATCACATGTTTTAATTGATTTGTATATATATTAACGAATCGATCTTTCTTTTTTCGGCCCTCTAGATCGAGAAAATCAGGAGAAGGCAACATGACAGTGCGAGGCCCGGCCAAAAACTTGAAGGAAGACGTAAAGTACAACATTGATGCCATCAAACCTAATGGCGACCCGGTCGAGCCTAAGAAGAATGTGGGCAAGTTCGTTCGTCAGTGCGGAGTTCTTGTGAAAGACCAAATCCCAATCTCCATTCAAGAATGGAAGAAGCAAGCAAAGAACCGTCCAGATCTTACTTTTGTGGACAAAAGCGCAAAAGATCAGCTTTGGGAATCTCTCATGTCACATTTCATGCTACCAGATCATTTCACAGCTGAAGATGTGGAGAAAATCAAGAACGCTGCTCTTAGGAAGATGGCGATAGCGTTCAACAACCACAAGAAAACTGTATGGAACAAATAACTCGAAGAAGGAAAGGATACTCTAGAATTCAAGGGAACACTAGATAAGAAAAGAGATCACTGGGACAGTTTCGTGAAATTCAAGGAATCAGAATTAACTCAGGAACGGTCCAGATAAACAAGATAATTGCCTCGAAGAAGATATGGCACCATAAGCTGGGGCGAGGTGGCTACGAGGTGGCCCGGTCTAAGTGAGATCTCTCTAAGCAAGAAATGAGGGATGCAGGGGTCACTCAAGTTACATTGAGCTGCCCCCAGGGTCAGGACATGGTTCTATGCGCATGGGGGATCGTTGGACCCAAACACAAGGGAGGTTTTGGAGTGGGTGTCGGTTTCAAAACCGGCGGATCTCAGGTAGGGGGTCCCGAACTGCGTGTCTAAGGCTAATTGTAATAGGAGGCGGGGGTCACAATGTTTACCCAGGTTCGGGGCCTCTCTATGGAGGTAATACCCTACTTCCTGTTTGATTGATCTTGATGATATGAGTATTACAAGAGTTGGTCTACCACGAGATCGTAAAGGCTAAACCCTAGAAGCTAGCCTATGATTATGATTGTTCTTGTCGTACGGACTAAACCCTCCGGTTTATATAGACACGGAGGGAGCAAGGGTTACACAGAGTCGGTTACAGAGAAGGAAATCTACATATCTGAATTGCCAAGCTTGCCTTCCACGCAAAGGAGACTCCCACCCGGACATGGGACGAAGTCATCCATCTTGTATCTTCATAGTCCAACAGTCCGGCACAAGTACATAGTCCGGCTGTCCGAGGACCCCCTAATCCAGGACTCCCTTAGTAGCCCCTGAACCAGGGTTCAATGATGATGAGTCCGGCGCCCAGATTGTCTTCAGCATTGCAAGGTGGGTTCTTCTCCAAATCCTTGAGTACTTGTTGTAACAAGCAGCGTCTGGCTTCCCATTCATGTTGCACTCCTCGGCTTCTATTCCTTAATAATGGCAGTCTCCACGTGTCGAGCGAATGCGAGAGGTCAGGGCATTTTTACATTTGCCACCATGACCATGTAAGTAAATCGTCTATTAAAGAGACGGGGATCCTCAGATCCAAATTACACCATCTTCCCCAAGCGAGGAATCATCAGAGCGCGCCCGAAAAAACCATCCCATCATGGCCGGCCACCGTAGCTCCTCCTCTCGCTCCCATAGTGCTAAGCCAGGTGATTGGGTGAAGTGTACCGTATCCCACGGCCGATTGGTGGACTTGCAGACCCAGGGGTTTCTCCTGCCTGCATATCTTGTCCCCGTCCGAGCTGGACTAGCCACTTACGATGGCGGGGAGCAAGCAGAGAGTTTCCCCAACCCATCCAGGGGGGAGCGAGTATGCCTTGTCCCTTACTTGCTAAGGAGGCTTGGATTTCCAATCCATCCGTTCCTCCACGGGCTCCTGGAGTATTACGGTATCCATCTGCATAACTTCACTCCTGCCTCCATACTGCACATCGCTGGTTATGTCGCCCTTTGTGAGCTATTTCTAGGCTGCGAAGCTCATTTTGAGCTATGGAAGAGGCTATTCTGCCTCGTCCCTAGAAATCAGGAGGGATCGATATACCAAGTGGGCGGAGCCAAAATATGGCGCATCGCTGGGACCGGATACCTGTCCGGCACTCCGAAGAAGACATCCGAAGACTGGCCTTCGGAGTGGTTTTATATAGAGGACGTCCCCCTTCTGGATCCTATCCAGATGGGCCTTCCTGAGTTTACCAATGCCCCACTGAAGAAACACCGCAGCTGGCGTCCCCGAAGCCCCAGGAGGAAGATAGCAGAGAGGTCCTTTATCTGATGGGCAGGATAAAAACACTGGCCAAATCTGGGTTGACAATAATCGAGGTTATGTCAATATGCATAATGTGGGGGTGCTGCCACTCCAGTATCGGGGGCGTCCCATGTGGCACTTTAATGGAGATGACGATGCCACCCGCTGCGGTCGGAAAGGACCGGACTCCGCCACCGCCCTGGCAAAAATATTGTCCAATTTGTATAAAGGAGAAGAAGAGGAGTTTATCCGCATCAAGCCACGGGATGGATTTTCCATGTACAACCCCCCTAGTTGGGTGAGCTGCTATCTTTTACTCAACTCTATTCATTCCCGCGTTCTTTCATCACAAATATTTACCTTGCTAATTAAAAGCAGGAACTGCGAAAAGCTGTGAGGAAGGTCCAAAGCCCGCCTCCACAGCCAGAGGACCACAACCAGGCCCTCGACCCCAGACTTGAAGAAGATCCGGACATATTTGTGGAGCTCGTCAACAGGATGTTTTACCAGCCAAGCTATACGGTGCCTTGGTGGCCATCATAGCCGACTATCCTATCCTACTCCATGCATCATATGTAAGTAAAACCGGAGTCCTAACTTCCGAGAAGGATCCCTCCTTTACGCCTTACCCACCGCACACGTATTGCGCTTTATAGGGAAGGCCATCGGGGCACCGTGCCGAACCCGCGGCGACTCGCCAACAAGGGGCGCCCAAGCCGGGTAGGCTTAAGAGGAAGGCGGTCTGGACCGAGACGCCGTCGCAGAGGTGTGATTCAAAACCTGCTCCGTGATTGCCTTCTTTGAAATATAACAATGTCCATTGTCCCCTGGCAGAAAGAGTACTCGCCGGACTGCGTCCGGAGATCTTGCCGGCCACACCTCCACCAGCCGGACTCCAGAGCCAGCCTCAAGGGTGGAGGCTGACATGGAGACAACGCCGGACGGTCCTCCTACAGAGCACGCGGATAGAATATCCGCCACGAATTCCAAAGTGGAGAGCGCTATGAATCACCGGCGTCGACGGGCCGCACTCCGCGACCCTAATTTCTCCGAAGAGGCGTTTAATGCCTTCAACGCGGGAGACGCGTACATCCGAGCTGCTCAAGGTGGCTTTGCTAGAGCCACAGACCAGTATTTAAAGGATATACATGTAAGAAAAATCTGATAATTATGTATATCAGTAGCCCCTGAGACTTGAAACAGTTGGCACAACTGATTTAAGGATCATTGTATGAATAGGTTCTTACAGAGAAGAACACCCATTTGTCTCAAGAGCGGGAAGAGTGCAAAGCCCAGCTAAGGGTCGCAGTTGCCGGAATTGAGGAATCCAAGAAGGCCTCATCTGGTAATACTTGTCTCGATCAAAAAGAATGTAATTGCGTGTACCAGTTAGTATTCGGCATGCTTGCAAATCTAACAATAGATTCTGCAGACAATCCCGGAGTGGACTCGGAGATCGTTCAAGAGGATGGGCAACGAGCTCAACGACAGCTAGAGGCTGGCGACCACGTGCTTACACGGGTTAGGCGAGAGAAAAATGTTCTCCAGGATGCCAATACCCGGCTGGGTGTTGAATTGAAAGATGTTCGGGCCCATCTTGCTGACGCCGTGAAGGAGAATAGGAGGCTTTGATGCGGCATTTTTAGTATGTGCTCAAACGAACCTTTATACAGTTTGGCGAAGAAACGGGCTAACAGAGTTATGTATGTAGGTATGCTGACAGGTCGTCCCGAAGAGTAGATGACCGGATCCGCAGGCGATCTTCTATAAGAGCTTTCACAACTGCACGAACAAGTTCGGCAGGTGATGCAGGGTATTGCCCAGGCCTTGTGGCTGTCCGCCTCCCTGCCAGGAAGCATGGGTGAGCTTGTAGAGATGCTCAAGGGAGCATGGCGGCGCTTATGATTATGGAAGATATCGGCCTACCAACAAGGTGTGAGGGAAGCCTGGGCCATGGTGAAAACTCGGTACACCAAGGTTGATCCAAATCACATGGCCCTAGTCAGACCTGTAGAGTCGGATGGGAAAGAGATTCCCGTTAGTCTGGTATATGACCAGGTAGGATTAGCCACAAAGTATTCCCAACAGGATTGTAGGCTAGACAGCCTGTTGGATGGTATAGAAGAAGAATTTAGCCAGTCTATGTGTACTTCAGTTGATATATTTTGTCCCTAGCCGGATTGTAAATCATTTGTCATGGCGGACCTTTTCGCTTCAACCTCCGGACCTGACAGTCTGGAGTGTATCCGAATACCCGCTCAGTTATGTAAACCAGGGTACGCGCGGAAACCAGGCATAGGGGTCATAAGTGCTTGAACAGACTAGTACCCAACTAGCTATGTTATATTACATGGATAGTAAGAAACATCTTCTAGGGAGAATAGTTCCGTTAAGGGTTCTTTTCCCTGGGTACGCATGCATTAATGTGCGTGTTCGAACTGCGAACAGAGACGCGGGATATAAAACATCTAAGGGTTTATATTGTAATAGGTAAGAAACATGTTTTGTTCACCGACCGAATATTCCCTTAAGAACCCTAGCTTTCGGCTTCACCTAGTCTGAGGTACACGTCTGGTGGACCCGGCAGTAATAATCGTAGAGGTGCTCCCCTTATTCCCTAGCCAAACTAACGGGAACGTAGGGCATAAACAACGGAGCCAGGCAACCCAGCTTGGCCAAAACTTAAGTCATATCGATGCATATAATGGCGAAGAAAATGTACATGGAAAGATGACACATGTGTAGTGAGCATTAAGCCCGGAAGATAATTATATTAAGCTTCTGTATAAGAAGCCCCCAGGTATAGTGAGCGCGTGTAGCGCATCAAGATTGTGTAGTCAAGTCACACTTGAAGCTTTTTAGGGCTATATAAAAAAGAAAGAAAGACAATATAATTTAAAAAGGGCGGAGGTAAGGAGACGAACACAGAGTCCGGCACTAGGCATAGAATATTCGGAGTCTGGCCGTGTTCCATGGGTTCGGCTCGAGTCGATTATCTGATGCATCACGCATGCGGTACGTTCCTCCGGTGAGAACTTAATCAATGATGAAGGGACCCTCCCACTTGGGCTTGAGCTTGTCCTTTTTCTTCTCCGGTAGGCGTAGAACGAGTTCGCCAACGTAAATAGTTTTGGCCCGTACTTCTCTACTTTGATACCTTCGAGCCTGTTGCTGATAGAATGCGGAACGGGCTTTTGCGACGTCGCGCTCCTCCTCCAGGGCATCTAGACTGTCCTGCCGATCAAGCTCGGCTTCTCTCTCTTCATACATGTGCACTCGAGGTGAGTCATGAATGATATCGCAGGGCAATACCGCCTCTGCGCCATACACCATGAAGAATGGTGTGTATCTGGTAGTGCGATTTGCGTCGTCCGCAGTCCCCATAGTACAGAGTCGAGCTCCTTGACCCAGTGCGTATTTGATTCCTTCAAGGATCGCACTAGTCTGGGTTTGATGCTGCTCATAATAAGACCATTTGCTCATTCGACTTGACCGTTTGTTTGGGGATGATAGACGGAGGCGTAATCGAGCTTAATGCCCATGTTGACGCACCAAGTTTTCACCTCGTCGGCTATGAAGTTGGAGCCATTATCGGTGATGATGCTGTGGGGGACATCGTAACATTGTACAACCCTTGATATGAAGTCTATCACTGGTCCGGATTCGGCCGTTTTAACTAGTTTGGCCTCTTTCCATTTGGTGAATTTATCTACCATGACCAATAGGTATTTTTTCTTATGGCTTCCTCCTTTAAGGGGTCCGACCATATCGAGCCCCCAGACCGCAAAGGGCCAAGTTATGGGGATTGTTTGGAGAGCGGTAGGTGGCATATGGCTTTGGTTTGCGAAAATCTGGCAACCGACGCAATGTTGGACGAGGTCCTGTCGTCTACCCGGGCTGTCGGCCAGTAGAAACCTGTACGGAAGGCCTTTCTTACAAGGGCCCGAGCTGCGGCATGGTGGCCGCTGAGTCCATCGTGAATTTCGGCCAAGAGCTGCCGCCCTTCCTCTTCGAAGATGCATCTTTGGAGTACTCTGGTAGCGCTTTTCTTATAAAGCTCTCCCTCGTGGACCTTGTAGGCTTTAGAGCGCCGCACGATGCAACGTGCCTCATTTTGGTCCTCTGGGAGTTCTTGCCTATTTATGTAGGCTAAGAAGGGTTCTGTCCACAGGGCGATGACAGCCATGATCACATGGGGCGAAGGTGTTGTTTCGGTGGCGGAGCCTCCGATTATGTCAGTTTGTTCGGGGTCTAGGATTGTGGTCGGATCCGGACTAGTATTGCCGTTCTCCCCTTGCCACACCACGGATGGCTTGAACAGCCTTTCCAAGAAGATATTAGCTGGGACGGGGTCGCGCTTAGCACCGATGTGGGCGAGGATATCCGCCGCTTGATTGTTTTCTCAGACCACATGGTGAAATTCGAGCCCCTTGAACCGAGATGACATCTTTAGGACGGCATTGCGATAAGCCACCATTTTTGGGTCCTCGGCGTCAAAGTCTCCATTTATTTGAGATATTGCAAGGTTCGAACCCCCATGCACCTCTAGGCATTGAATGCCCATGGAGAGCGCCATCCGAAGACCATGCAACAGAGCCTCGTATTCGGCTGCATTATTGGAGTCTGTGTATAGTATTTGGAGTACATATTGGACTGTATCTCCGGTGGGGGATGTCAGGACAATGCCCGCACCCAGACCTGCCAGCATCTTAGAGCCGTCAAAGTGCATGATCCAATTGGAGTACGCACCGTACACTTTAGGGAGTTCGGCTTCTGTCCATTCGGCGACGAAGTCAGCCAATACTTGTGACTTATTGGCTCACCGTGGTTTATATATGATGTCGAACGGGAGGAGCTCGATGGCCCACTTAGCAATCCGGCCCGTGGCATCACGGTTATTTATTATATCGTTGAGTGGTACTTCAGAGGCCATCGTGATTGAACACTCTTGAAAGTAGTGTCGTAGTTTTCGGGATGCCATGAAGACCGTGTATGCTATTTTTTGATAATGTGGGTACTGTGATTTGCATGGTGTGAGAACAATGGATACGTAGTATACCAGCTTTTGAAGAGGGAACTAATGTCCGTCCTCCTCTCGTTCGACGACGAGCACTGCGCTTACAACTTGGTGCGTGGCAGGTATATATAATAGCATGGGTTCGCCGATGTTTGGTGCGGCCTGGATTGGGTTGCTGGACAAGAGGGCCTTTATCTCTTCCAGTTCGGCCGTAGCCGCATCCATCCACTCGAAGTGTTTGGTGCATCGAAGAAGGCGATAGAGAGGTAGTGCCTTTTCTCCCAATCGGGAGATGAAGCGGCTTAAGGCAGCCACGCATCCAGTTAATTTCTGGATTTGCTTGAGGTCTGTTGGGGTAGCCAACTGTGACAAAGCTTGGATTTTAGCCGGATTTGCTTCAATCCTCTATTGGAAACGATAAAACCAAGGAGCTTTCCAGCAGGAACGCCGAAAACGCACTTTCCCGGATTGAGCTTGATGTCATATGTTTGGAGATTGTCGAACTTAAGCCTCAGGTCATCTATTAAAGACTCGATGTGTCTGTTTTTGATTAACACATCGTATACGTCTTCCTAAACTGTTTTATTAATTTGTGTTTCCAGGCATGTCAGAATCATCCGTTGATAGGTTGCACCGGCATTTTTTAGCCCGAAAGGCATGGTGTTAAAACAGAAGGGGCCGTATGGAGTGATGAATGCCGTTGTGGCTTGATCGGACTCCGCCATCTTGATTTGATGGTATCCAGAGTATGCGTCGAGGAAGCACAATGAGTCATGTCCCGCGGTAGCGTCGATGATTTGACGGTGCGGGGGAGAGGGAAGGGATCCTTGGGGCAAGCCTTATTGAGGTCCTTGAAATCGACACATAGGCACCAGGATTTGTCCTTCTTTGGTACCATCACCAGGTTTGCTAGCCAGTCTGGGTGCTTTATTTCTCTGATGAATCCGGCTCTGAGTAACTTGGCTAGCTCCTCTCCCATGGCTTGTCGTTTGGGTTCTGAAAAACGCCGAAGAGTCTACTTGACCGGCTTGTATCCCTTCAGTATGTTTAGACTATGCTCGGCCAGCCTACGTGGGATACCTGGCATGTATGAATGGTGCCAGGCGAAGATGTGCCAACTCTCGCGCAAGAATGCCCGCAGTGCGGCCTCTATTGTGGGGGTTCAGCTGTGCCCTGATGGATGTTGTTTTTGTAGAGTCCATTGGGTGGACTTGGAATTTGACTATTTCGTCCGCTGGTTTGAAAGAGGTGGACTTGGATCATTTGTCGAGTATCACGTCGTCCCTGTCCACTGTGGAGTGCAGCGCAGTTAGCTCTTCGGCCGCGAGGGCTTCGGATAATGCCTCAAGGGCCAGGGCGGCGGTTTTGTTTTCGGTGTGGAGTGCTACGTCTGGATCACTGGCTAGAGTGATGATTCCATTGGGCCCAGACATCTTGAGCTTCATGTACCCGTAATGGGGTATAGCTTGGAAGCTTGTGAATGCATCCCGCCCTAAAAGGGTGTGATATCCGCTACTGAACGGGGCCACTTGGAATGTGATTTCTTTGGACCTGTAATTCTCCGGTGTGCCGAATACCACATATAGTGTGGTTTTTCCTGCACATCGTGCCTCCTGACTAGGGGTAATTCCTCTGAAGGTCGTGCTGCTTCGCTCAATGCGGCTCTTGTCTATTTCCATTTTGTTGAGGGTTTCCTCATAGATGAGGTTTAAAATCCGCTGCCACCGTCCATGAGCACTTTAGTAAGCCGGAAGCCGTCCACAAGTGGACTAAGGACCAAAGCGGCTGGTGATCGAACTGTTCAGAATTGAGGTTCGTCACTGGCATTGAAGGTTATGGCCGTGCCATTCCATGGATTCATTGCTGCAACGTGGCAGACTTCGGCGAGGCAGCGTAGTGCTCTCTTGCGCCTGTTATTTTAGGCGAAAGTCTCGAAGACTGTCAATAATGTATTGTTGTTTTCTGCGGGATGATGCTCTGCCGTATTGTTAATGAGGAGATCCTTGCCGCTCTTGTCCACCTGCCGAAGTATCCAACATGCTCTAAAGCTGTGTGTTGGTATGGTATCCGGTGTGGTGTGAATTTTGCATGGCCCACTGAGCCATTCCTCCAATACGGTTCCATGCCCTGCAGTAGGCTTTGGTTTCTTTGCAATTGGATCGGGTGACCTGCGAGAGTGCCCCCTTTTAGTTCGGACAAGGGGTTTAGTCAGGGACGGAGGATTCCAGAATTTTGCTTGGGTTTTCCAGGCGCTTTCCATCGCACAGTACTTCTGTACTATCGCTGCCAAGTCAGTGAAGTGTGCTATGTCACAGCGACTTATGGCGTTGAGGATTCCCTTGTCCGTGCAATTTTTGCAAAATAATGAGATTGTGTCTTCCTCGCTCATAGTCCTTGACCTTTACGTGTGATATATATATATATATATATGTATGTGTGTGTGTGTGTGTGTGTGCATGAATGGTCGTGCAAGAAAGTCGATGATATATATATATGATCGGTTCTACGAGAAATTCTATTTATATATAGGCATAACGTGTACAATATGTAGTAGCGCAAAATATGTTTCAAATGAAATGGAATCAAATGGAAAACACAAAAATAAAAGCAAAAATAAATCATAAAACAAAAACCCCTAACCTTTTAGTCTCGGTTGGTGTTACCAACCGGGGCCCCGGCGGGCCCGTGCCACGGGACAGCCATTAGTGCCGGTTCGTGCTGAATCGGGACTAAAGGGTGGGGACTAGTCCCCACCCTTTAGTGCCAGTATCAGAACCGGCACTAAAGGAGCCTCACGAACCAGGACTATATCCCTTTTTTGCACTAATGTCCATAAATATCACCACCACCTCCACATCATTGTCCGGTGGTGGCGACCATCCAGGTCACTCAATGGTTGGAGAGCCCGATCGTTCCTGTGGGGGAGAGGTGAGAGAGTCGCTTGTCTAAGGATGGAGTCTCACTAGTAGAAAAAGCCCCATTTGTCCCGATTCATGAGGCCCATTTGTCCCGATTGCCGAACCGGGAATAAAGAGTCGATAGTAAAGCCCAATACCTTTAGTCCCGGTTCTCCCAGGAACCAGGACAGATGAGGCTCCATGTGGCCGCTGCGGCTTGCCCAGGCAGGAGGGCCTTTTGTCCTGGTTGGTGCCACCAACTGGGACGAAAAGGCTTCCATGCGTCAGCAGTTGAGGGCTGGGGTTTTTGTTTTTTTCTGAAAGGGGGGGGGGTTTGGGGGTTTTGGGGGTTTTGTAGGGTTAATTTAGGGGTTTCATATATTGTGTTAGCTAGCTAATAGAGAGAAGTGACCTCTCTTATCACCGTGCTTGGTCGACGCTACGTACTACGTATAGAGGACTCGACGCGCTAGCTAGTAAGAAAATGAAGGAAACCATATTAAGTAGAGAATGTCGTCATGAACATATACAGAGAGAAGTGATGGACCTCTCCTTCTCTGAGAGATTGGTCGAACAACAAGTTTTCGTATATCTAACCAACACTTAAAGTCTGAAGTCAAGTGCCACATGGTATTCTCCGACTTTCTTGATGACGTGGTCAAGAAAGAATCCCACCAACTCCTCTTGAATTGCTTTTATGCGATCATGTGGTAGGAGCTCATCCCGCAGCTACCAGATCTAAATCGAAGAAGAGGGTCAATACATGTGTATGAATGAAACTCAACACAAATGATGGTAATAAAATACAATTGTGAATATTTTCTCTTACGCACTTGATATTATTTTTCAGTGTAGCCCCGCTTATTCTTAGCCGTCTCATTGTAGATGAACTCGCAAACGTAGTATCCACAGAAATTATTTCCTTGTTCCTGCCACAAGCACTTTACAAGAAATAGAGGTCAATCAAACTGATAAGCAAGCATGCTAAATGCCATTGATGAAACTAGCTACAATCAATGGGAGATACGCGGAACTAGGTAGTAGTGCGTACTTTTGGTTGTTTAAATGTCAGCTCGGTCGGCAGTCCCGGAGAAATTGCAGTGAACTTTTTCCAAACTCTGCCAGACAAAGAAAATAATTACTTGATATTAGGAAATGAACAAAGTTGCCAATATGGTGCGATAATGATCGATTTAACTTACTTCTGGAGCATTCCAGTCATGTCCGCATTGTCCTCGGGATCTTTTCGTCTTGAGTCTAAGACGGTTACTTCTCCCTTCTCAAGCTTAATCACTAGGAGAATAAAGTGGAAGCTGCGCACGCATGCACAACTCATCAGTTACATGACTATAACCTCGAGTAATAAGGGAAACCGAATATGCACAAGACAGTAACACTCACTTGAAGTTGTAAGGAAAGAGTATTTTATCTTTGGTTTGATTTTTGAGCAACGAGATAAGCGAGTTGTCCTCGATATCTTCGGCTTTGTGTTTGACCGTGTATTCATGTATGACATTTGGTTTAATGAACCCAATGGCATAGATTTATGCTTTTCTGCATTCAACGATCTTCAATCTGCATAATATAGTGAGGATAATTATATATACATGCAATGAAAGAGCTGAGCTATATATATAAAGACTTAATTAAAGAAAGTAGTACTTACAGACAGTAGCAAACCACAAGTGATTTGTCGAGGCCCTTTTGATTGTAGAACTGGAAAAACTCATCAAAATTAACAGTTAACAGTTCTTGGCAAATGAAGTAGTGGTCCTCTTTAATCAGCATCGACAAAGCATCCTACCCATACTCTATAGGTTTTCATGTACCAGTCATGGAATCTTCACATCACCGTTGTTAGAGCAAGAGTATCTTTGACGAGAGGCTTCCCGTAATGGTATTTGAATTCGTCCACCTCCCTTGTTTCAAATTCTACATCGTCTGGCAGGTAATCACCAATAGTGAAACCGGGCAGTAGCTGCTGATTTGCGACGATATCGCTAGACACCTTGAGCGGGGGGAATGATTGGTTCTCCTGTTCTCCGAGCTGGGGAATTTTTTTCCCACTTCTTCGTTCATTTAACCTTTTGTCAGTTGAAGTACTTCTCGACTGCCGCGCTTCTTGCAATGTCTTTTTAAGACAGCGGAGATGATTGTTATCCGGCGAACGCGGTGGTAGTCGCTTCAGGGCATTGAGAGTGCACTTCGCTTTCACCGGATCTATCTTCTCCTCCGAAGGTGGATGTTTCATAGCTCTTTCCTTTCAAAGTAGTCCTACACTTCGTCTTGAACGATCAGCTCGTTTTCCTCCACAGTCATCTCGTATGGTAACTTCTCTAGAGGCTTGAGAGACGATGGACCGAATTTGTATTGCCTCCTACCTCTGGCTGTTCTGCTAGATGCCGGAGCAGCCGGAGCAGCTGCGGCTGTCTTCTTTTGTTGCTTAAGAGGCGGAGCAGCCAGAGGAGGACTGCTATGACGTGCCGGAGCAGCCAGAGTGGTGGCGTCTGTGTTCCGCCGTCGCTTACGAGGCGGCGAAGGAGGAGGTGGGCTGCTCGGACATGCCGGAGCAGGCAGAGAAATTGGCGGAGTACTACCACTGAGGGAGTCCTGGAATAGGGGGTGTCCGGATAGCCGGACTACCATCATCAGCCGAACTATCATTGGCCGGACTATCATCATCGACCGGACTCCAAGACTATGAAGATACAAGATTGAAGACTTCGTCCCGTGTCCGGATGGGACTTTCCTTGGCATGGAAGGCAAGCTTGGTGATACGGATACGTAGATCTCCTACCATTGTAACCGACTCTATGTAAGCCTAGCCCTCTCCGGTGTCTATATAAACTGGATGGCTCTAGTCCGTAGGACACAACAACAACCATTACAATCATACCATAGGCTAGCTTCTAGGGTTTAGCCTCCTTGATATCGTGGTAGATCCACTCTTGTAAACATCCACAATATCAATATCAATCAAGCAGGACGTAGGGTTTTACGTCCATCAAGAGGGCCCGAACCTGGGTAAAACATCATGTCCCTTGTCTCCTGTTACCATCCGCCTAGACGCACAGTTCGGGACCCCCTACCCGAGATCCGCCGGTTTTGACACCGACATTGGTGCTTTCATTGAGAGTTCCTCTGTGTCGTCACCGATAGGCTTGATGGCCTCTTCAATCGACAACGACGCAGTCCTGGGTGAGACCTTTCTCCCCGGACAGATCTTCGTATTCGGCGGCTTCGCGCTGCGGGCCAACTCACTTGGCCATCTGGAGCAGATCGAAAGCTACGCCCCTGGCCGTCAGGTCAGGTTTGGAAGCCTAAACTTCACGGCCGATATCCGCGGGGACTTGATCTTCGATGGATCTGAGCCACAGCCGAGCGTGCCGCGCTGTCACGATGGGCACGACCTAACTCTGCCGCCGGACAGCACCTTGGAGGCCGCACACGAATCCGCTCCGACCCATAGTCCGGAGCCGATCGCTCAGATCGAGGACGGATGGCTGGACACCGCCTCGGGAGCTGCAACTTCTACGGCGATGGAGCCGAACACTTACCTTGTCCCGCATAAAGCTCATGACTCCGAGGTGCCGGACTCTCTGCCGGACTCCGAACCTCCTGCGCCCCTGCCAGTCGAATCCGATTGGGCGCCGATCATGGAATTCACCGCTGCGGACATCTTTCAGCACTCACCCTTCGGCGATATCTTAAATTCGCTGAAGCATCTCTCGCTATCCGGAGAGCCCTGGCCGAACTACGGCCAGGATGGTTGGGACGCGGACGACGAAGAAATTCAGAGCCCACCCACCACCCACTTCGTAGCCACCGTCGACGATCTAACCGACGTACTCGACTACGACTCCGAAGACATCGACGGTATGGACGACGATGCCGGAGACTATCAAGAACCAGTGCCTACAGGACACTGGAAGACCACCTCGTCATACGACATATACATGGTGGACACCCCAAAAGATGGGGACGGCGAAGAAGCAACGGAGGCCGATTCCTTAAAGAAACAGCCCAAGCGCCGACGTCAGCGGCGCCGCTCTAAATCCCGCCACAGCAAGAATGGAGATTCCGGCACAGGAGATAATAACACCCCAGAAAGTGCCGAAGACAACCCCCTCCAGCACGATCCAGCGCAGGAGGAGGCAGAAGCAAGCCCTCACGAGAGGGCGGCAGACGAAGAGGTCGAGGATGATAATTACTTACCTCCCTCCGGAGACGAGGCAAGCCTCGACGACGACGAATTCGTCGTGCCTGAGGATCCCGTCGAACAAGAGCGTTTCAGACGCAGGCTAATGGCCACGGCAAACAGCCTAAAGAAAAAGCAGCAACAGCTTCAAGCTGATCAAGACCTACTGGCCGACAGATGGACCGAGGTCCTCGCGGCCGAAGAGTATGAACTCGAACGCCCCTCCAAAAGTTACCCAAAACGCAAGTTGCTCCCCCGACTAGAGGAGGAAGCGTACAAACCTGCATCACCAGCGCACAATACGGCAGACCGACCACCTCGTGGCCGCGACAGAGAGGCGTGCAAGCCCTCCACCAAAACCGTACCCCGGCATCGCTCAAAAAGCATGAAGCCACGGGGGAACGCGCCGGACTTGCGGGATATATTGGAGGACAAGGCAAGACAATCCAGATCTATCTATGGATCACGTGGGCGCCCCAAGACCCACGACGAATACCGTCGCGCCGGATACAACTACTCCGGCCGGGCCGAACACAGCAGACAACGCTCTCTCGAGCTACGTCGCGATATTGCTCAATACAGAGGCGCCGCGCACCCACTATGCTTCACTGACGAAGTAATGGATCATCAAATCCCTGAAGGGTTTAAACCCGTTAATATCGAATCCTACGATGGCACAACAGACCCCGCGGTTTGGATTGAGGATTATCTCCTCCATATACATATGGCCCGCGGCGACGATCTTCACGCCATCAAATATCTCCCGCTCAAGCTTAAAGGACCAGCTCGGCATTGGCTTAACAGCCTGCCCGCAGAGTCAATTGGATGCTGGGAAGACCTGGAAGCCGCATTCCTCGACAACTTCCAGGGCACGTATGTGCGACCACCGGACGCAGATGACCTAAGCCACATAATCCAGCAGCCAGACGAATCGGCCAGGCAATTCTGGACACGGTTCTTAACAAAGAAAAATCAAATCGTCGACTGTCCGGATGCAGAGGCCCTCGCTGCCTTCAAACATAACATCCGCGACGAGTGGCTGGCCCGGCACCTAGGACAGGAAAAGCCGAAATCCATGGCAGCCCTCACATCACTCATGACCCGCTTCTGTGCGGGAGAGGATAGCTGGCTAGCTCGCAGCAACAACCTCAGCAAAAACGCTGGCAGTCCGGATACCAAGGACCGCAATGGCAGGTCGCGTCGAAACAAAAACAAACGCCGCATTAACGGCGACAGCAATGAGGATACGGCAGTCAACGCCGGATTCCGAGGCTCCAAGCCCGGTCAACGGAAGAAGCCATTCAAAAGAACCACTCCGGGCCCGTCCAATTTGGACCGAATACTCGACCGCTCCTGTCAAATACATGGAACCCCCGAAAAGCCAGCTAACCACACCAACAGAGATTGTTGGGTATTCAAGCAGGCAGGCAAATTAATCGCCGAAAACAATGACAAGGGGCTACACAGCGATGACGAGGAAGAGACCCGGCCGCCGAACAACAGAGGACAAAAGGGATTCCCCCCTCAAGTTCGGACGGTAAACATGATATACGCAACGCATATACCCAAGAGGGAGCGGAAGCGTGCACTAAGGGACGTATACGCGATGGAGCCAGTCGCCCCAAAATTCAACCCATGGTCCTCTTGCCCGATCACTTTCGATCGAAGAGACCATCCGACCAGTATCCGCCATGGCGGATTCGCCGCATTGGTTTTAGACCCAATCGTCGATGGATTTCACCTCACGAGAGTCCTGATGGACGGCGGCAGTAGCCTGAACCTGCTTTATCAGGATACAGTGCGCAAGATGGGCATAGACCCTTCAAGGATTAAACCTACAAAGACAACCTTCAAAGGCGTCATACCAGGTGTCGAGGCCAGTTGTACAGGCTCAGTTACACTGGAAGTGGTCTTCGGATCCCCGGATAATTTCCGAAGCGAGGAGTTAATCTTCGACATAGTCCCATTCCGCAGTGGCTATCACGCTCTGCTCGGACGAACCGCGTTCGCAAAATTCAACGCGGTGCCGCATTATGCATACCTTAAGCTCAAGATGCCAGGCCCTCGTGGAGTCATCACGGTCAATGGAAACACGGAACGCTCCCTCCGAACGGAGGAACATACAGCGGCTCTCGCGGCAGAAGTACAGAGCAGCCTTTTAAGGCAATTTTCGAGTCCGGCCGTTAAACGACCGGACACGGCCAAACGCGCCCGGAGCAACATCAACCAAGACCACCTGGCACGTTCCGAGCACGCGTAGCAATGCGGCCTCAACCCCAGCCCTCGCACAATTGTAAGACAAACTCTCCGCGTACATAATTACGCCCTGGAGATACCATGGGCATAGGGGGAGAGGCACAACCACAACAGACCCAGAGTGCGGTTCGACCACACCAGGGGCTCCCAAGTGTGTCGCTCTTTTTATCTTTTATTTCTCTCTTTTTTATACAGAACTCTGTCCGGCGGCGAACCTGCCGAACTCATGATGCAACAGCCAGGGAGGGACAAAGGCTGCGACGAACACTCAGGTGGTCTCCATTACGAGCATTAAATTTGTTAAATACACCATTCCGCGGCCTACCCCTGGAGGGAGACGCCTTTAATTCGTCCAATCCCTTGCTTTCCGCACTATTTGTATCATTCCGCACTCATAGCAGATCTTCTCGAATAAAATGCAGCACTTTTTGCCCATAATTGCATTACCTTATATATATATGTTCATTTACGACATGTTGCATCCGTACATTTTGGTACGGCCAAATACACCAGGGGCTTATGTTCCCCGCATTATGGTGTGATAAAGTCCGAACACTTTCACAAGTGCGGCACCCCGAACTTATAGCATTATATGAATCGGCTCCGAATCATGTCTTGGGTCAATAGTTGGGTTTGCCCGGCTCCCATGTTTGGCACCTTACGTTCCGTTCTATCGGCTAAGGTAGCACTGGGAGAACCACTGCGATTGCGCCCCGGTTGAGCCGGGTTAACGCCTCAGTGGAGAAAGCTAAAACTGACTGTCATGATAAGGCGAGAGACTGGTCGCTGTTCGAGAGGTCTTTTCGGGTCCTTAAAGACCTACGCCGCTTCGAGCGAAGTACCGGATAATGTCCGACGAAGGCGTGGATAGCGCCCCGAATTCGGTCTTCCGAATACTAGGGGCTTCGCCGAAATTTAAAATTATAGAATTCTATGGCTAAGTGAGAGTGTTCAAGCACTATAAGTCCGGTTGCCTTGTTCGTTGTGTTGAGCGCCTCCCTAGATGGACCCAAAAATGGGAACAAGAGTGCTCAAGTTTATCCCGAACACCCCAGCACTCGTGGCATGGGGGCTGAAGCCGACGACTTGCCATCTCTCAGATTTAATAAACGGCCGCACAGAAGGTAATATTTTAAATTAACAAGCGTTGCTTAGCGCATATGAACAAAGTTTTCAGCGCACAGGATAACACATTGCGAATTTACTCAATAATTACATCCCTGGGGCACTCATCCGCAATCTTGCGGGCACCCTTCAGGACAGTCTTATAGTACATCTCGGGCGTACGATATTCCTTGCCCGCTGGTGGCGCGTCAGTGATTAGCTTCTCCGCATCCAGCTTGCCCCAATGCACCTTTGCGCGGGCAAGGGCCCGACGAGCACCTTCAATACAGGCGGAGCGCTTGATAACCTCCACCCAGGGGCACGCATCCACCAACCGTCGCACGAGGCCGAAGTAGCTCCCAGGCATGGCCTCTCCAGGCCACAGCCGGACTATGAGGCCCTTCATGGCCTGCTCGGCCACCTTGTGGAGCTCGACCAGCTGCTTCAGCTGGTCGCTAGGGGGCACCGGATGGCCGGCCTCAGCATACTGAGACCAGAAGACCTTCTCCGTTGAGCTCCCCTCCTCGGCTCGGTAGAATGCGGCGGCATCAGACACGCTGCGAGGCAGATCTGCAAACGCCCCTGGAGAGCTCCGAATTCGGGTAAGTAACACGTAATTTACATTCACATGCTTGCTTTGCATGAAAAATGCCTTACCCGCCGCTATCTTCCTCACCAACTCAATCTCCTGAAGGGACTTATGGGCATCGGCCTTGGCAGTTTTGGCACTTTCGAGAGCCGAGGCAAGCTCGGACTCTCGAGTCTTTGAGTCACGCTCCAAACTCTCATGCTTTTCCATGAGAGCCTGGAGCTCTTGCCGAACCACCGCCACCCGCGCCTCCTGCTTTTCTCGCTCTGCCCGTTCCGCGGCCGCATTGCGTTCGGCCGCGGACACGGCCTCCTTCAGGGTCGCCACCTCGTTCGTGGCCCCTGCAGTACCCATGTTATCCTTGTTATTTTTTGTTGCAACCTAAATCCTTTTCTGTAAGGTACAAGTTCAAAGTGGTGTTACTCACCTTCTTTGTCCTGGAGCTGCTTCTTGGCGCGGCCGAGCTCTTGCTCGGACCGCTCGAGCTCCTGCTTCAAAGCACCGACCTCCGCAGTCAGTGCGGCAGAGGTCAGCAGCGCAGCCTGCAACCCATATTGACATAATTTTTTAGCAACCCTGCGTATATCTTCTTTTTTTTCAGATCCTCAGTCCGGCTTTTCTTTCCGAACACCGAACCGAGCATCAGGGGCTACTGTCTATGCGGTATTACATTGCATATTTTTAACTTCTTACCTCAAAGCCTGATAGAAGGCTACTGCAGGCTTCGGTCAGCCCGCTCTTGGCAAGCTGTACCTTCTGAATCACCGCACTCATAATAGTGCGGTGTTCTTCCTCGATGGAAGCGCTCTGCAGCGCCTCCAACAAATTGTCCGGCGCCTCCGGTTGGACGGAAGCTGCCGGCGTCACGGTCTTGCCCTTCGTGCGAAGGGGCCGCCGGCCGGACTCCGGAACCACTGCGGGTTCTGATGTGGAGTCCGGCGCAAAGTCCGGGAGGCCGCCTTGTGGCGCCTCCGGAGCCTCCCCCTGATGGGTCCCTTCTTGGGATCCCACCTCGGCGTCCTCGGTGTCGCGAGGGGTGGAGGCGGTCGGGATGGAGTCTACATCCGACGGAGCCAACGACCCGCTCGATGAAGCGGGGAGATCATCATTGGCCGGACTACAGGCAGCATGCGGCATCAGAATGACACTATGTGACGCAGAAAAAGAAATTATAAATCATTCAGGAATCCGGATACTTACGATCTCGCCGGAGGCCTGGCCCTTGAAGGCCATTCTTCCTCGCCAACGTTGATGTTGGCGGAGCTGTCCGGGGGAATAGTCCTTCCCCTCTTGGACCCTTCGGCCTCCCCTGTTGGGGAAGCCTTCCTCTTCCTCTCTCCCTCCTCTGGGAGAGAGTCCTCTTTCTCCTCCTCGTTTTCGGGGAGGAGTCCGCCCCGGAGTCGTCGGACACCTGAAAACGGGAACTCTTTCGAGCACCCGTGGCCTCCTTCTTGGCCTTCTTCTCCGGCACCACGTGCGGTGCCGGAACCAGCAGCCTCGCTAGATGGGCGTCTACTGGGTTTTCTGGCATAGGAGCCGGGCAGATAATCTGCTCCGCCTTCCTCATCCAGTCCTGTCAAAGGAAAAGGGGAAATTAAAACCCGCATAGAGTCAAACTATGAAAAGCAATTGTCCCGTAAAGGGGTAGAATCACTTACCTCGTCGGCTTGGCGCTGCGAGCGAAATCCGCGATCTTCAGTCGCGGATGCGGGGGCTTCGGCGCCCTTGAACAGCACCCTCCAGGCGCCTTCGTACGTCGTGTCGAAGAGCCCGCTCAGCGCCTGGTGCTGTTCCGGATTGAACTCCCACAGATTGAATGCCCGCTCTTGGCATGGGAGAATCCGGCGGACGAGCATGACTTGGACCACGTTAACCAGCCTGAGCTTCTTCACCAGCTTCTGGATACAGGCTTGGAGTCCCGTCAGCTCCTCCGAACTACCCCACAGCAAGCCCTTCTCTTTCCAGGAGGTGAGCTGCGTGGGGATACCAGATCTGAACTCGGGGGCCGCCGCCCACGTAGGGTCGCGCGGCTCGGTGATATAGAACCACCCCGATTGCCACCCCTTGACGGATTCCACGAAGGCCCCTTCGAACCAAAGGACGTTGGGCATCTTGCCCAACATGGCGCCTCCGCACTCCGCTTGAGTGCCCTTCACTACCTTCGGCTTGACATTGAAGGTCTTGAGCCACAAGCCGAAGTGGGGCTGGATGCAGAGGAAGGCCTCGCACACGACGATAAACGCCGAGATGTTGAGGATGAAGTTCGGCGCCAGATCATGGAAATCCAGGCCGTAGTAGAACATGAGCCCCCGGACAAAGGGGTGAAGTGGAAAGCCCAGTCCGCGGAGGAAGTGGGGAAGAAAAACGACCCTCTCATGGGGCCTGGGGGTGGGGATGAGCTGCCCCTCGTCGGGCAGCCGGTGCGCGATGTCGCCGGACAGGTAGCCGGCGCTGCGCAGTCTTTCGATGTGCTCCTCCGTAACGGAGGAGGTCATCCACTTGCCTCCCGCTCCAGACATGACTGGGGAAGGTTGAGACGAGATGTGCGGGCTTGGGCGCTGGAGCTCGAGTGCGCGGAGATGGATAAGCAAAGGAGGAAGAAGGCGTAGGTGAAAAGGTGAATCCTTATCCCTTATATGGGCGGGCGAAGTCTACGCGTCCCCCACCGGCCTGGTAAAACTCGCTTATCCCCCAAGCGTCACCATCAATGGCGCGGTTGGGTTACCCACGTCCGTATTGATGAGAATCCCGGATTAAGGGGGAACACGATCTCTGCTTCGACAAGACGTGCCAAGGAAACCGCTTCGCTAAATGCGCTGAGGTGGTAGAGTAAAAAACGATTCAAGTAATGGCTTGGTAGTGGCGTGACGTCATGCCGCAAAAAACGTCAGCAGATTGAACTTGTGTATATATTATTCTCTCTACGGTGGAATGTGGAATTTATTTTGCAGAGCCGGACACTATCCTGGTGTTCACAATCTTCTATCATTCGGAGGAGGAACCCGCCTTGCAATGCCAAGCAATATACGCGCCGGACTTATCGTCATTGAAGCCTGGTTCAGGGGCTACTGAGGGAGTCCTGGATTAGGGGGTGTCCGGATAGCCGGACTACCATCATCAGCCGAACTATCATCGGCCGGACTATCATCATCGACCGGACTCCAAGACTATGAAGATACAAGATTGAAGACTTCGTCCCGTGTCTGGATGGGACTTTCCTTGGCGTGGAAGGCAAGCTTGGCGATACGGATACGTAGATCTCCTACCATTGTAACTGACTCTATGTAACCCTAGCCCTCTCCGGTGTCTATATAAACCGGATGGCTCTAGTCCGTAGGACACAACAACAACCATTACAATCATACCATAGGCTAGCTTCTAGGGTTTAGCCTCCTTGATCTCGTGGTAGATCCACTCTTGTAAACATCCACAATATCAATATCAATCAAGCAGGACGTAGGGTTTTACCTCCATCAAGAGGGCCCGAACCTGGGTAAAACATCGTGTCCCTTGTCTCCTGTTACGATCCGCCTAGACGCACAGTTTGGGACCCCCTACCCGAGATCCGCCGGTTTTGACACTGACAACCACCCTCACCCGCCAGAGCAGGAGGTGGAGTGCCCTGATCACTCGCCGGAGGACGATGAGGAGGCGGAGGCGGAGTGCCACCTGAGTCGTCGGAGCCCTGAAGTTCAGAAGGTTGATGTGCTCCTTCCGCCATAGACACGGAGTCTTCACAGCAAGACCCAACTCAGTGTCGCCATCAGCTGTAGGATGCTCAAGCTGGAGCTCCTCAAATCCCTCTGTTATTTTGTCCACCATCGCAACATCATAGCCTTGTGGAATCGGACGACAGTGAAAAGTTGCTCCGGGTGAAGGAGGGTACACGGAGCCGACAGCCGCCTTGACTTTGAGCTGAAGCCATTGCGTCATAAGGTGGTGCTGGTGTGAATCCATGATAAAATCCACGGGGTAGCTAGGACCCGTCATGTCAGGCTGCTGAACGAGCTCGGTGGAAGCCATGCTTCTTCTCCGCTCAGATGGCGGGGTAGCTTCTGGGGTAGCTTCTTGGGCAGGATCTCGCAGCAGGTTCTCAACATCTTGTCGTTCCTCTAGCTTTCATACCCTTGCCTTAAGCTGCTACAGTTCGCTCTGCTCCACTTTCCTCCTCCTCTCTTGGGTTTTGTAACCGCCTGCGTCAGGAAACCCAACCTTCCACGCAACAGAGCCTGGCGTGCCTCGTGTTCGTCCAGGGTGCTCAGGATTCCTGAGGTCCCTTGTGAGCTCATCGTTCTCTCTGTCAGGAACGAACGTCCCTTCCTTCACTTCCTTGGTTGCTTTCTGAAGCTTCTTAATGGGTGTTACAATTTGCTCGTCCGTCCAGCAGCACTTCCCTGTTTCAGGGTCCAAAGTTCCCCCAACCCCGAAGAACCAAGTCCTTGAACGGTCTAGCCAGTGCAATGTCTCTGGTTCGACCCCTTTAGCAATCTGGTCCTGCTCAGCCTTGTCCCACAACGGCCGGCGTTTGAGGTAGCCACCTAACCTCGTGCGATGGTGATGCTCCTTCTTTGCAGCATTTATCTTGTTAATCGCTGACATCTTCTAACTCCTCCCCGATGTATTGTGGGCCACAAATGCGGGCCAGTGATTTTTTATCTTCTCAAATTGGCGGGTGAATTCTGGAGTCTTGTCTTGGTCGACATACGATGATTTCAACTCATTCTTCCACCTCCTGAATAGACCAGTCATCTTCTTGAGAGCATGAGACTTGATCAATTGCTCCATAACTGGCTTTTCCAGATCCTCCTCTTCCGGTAGGGTGAAATTCACCTTTAGCGTGATCCAAAGATCAGCTTTCTGTCTATCTTCGACAAAAGAAAGTTGAAGCTCTTCCTTCTTGGGCTGATTCCATTGCTCGATGCTGATCAGGATCATGTCCTTAACAAGAACCCTGCATTGAGCATAAAATGCTTCCTTGGTCTAGAGGGGTTTAACCAGTTGGCCATCCCACGTGATTTCTGTGTTCGTAAACCTTTCGTCCGGGTGCAACTTTTTCTTCGGGCCTCGTCTCGTTACCGGAGTTTTGCTTGATCCGGAGGGCTATAAAAGAAGAAAGAAGAGTTAATATATGTACATACCAAAACAATTAATGCATCAATTAGCTAGTCAGCACAGGTTATATATATATATATATAATATATATATATATAGACACACACACACCTCACCGGAGTTTGCGACAGCTGATCCCGACTCCGTTCGGTCACCGGAGCCTTCATCATGGTCGCTGGAGCCACCATCACGATCATGACTTTCCTCCTACATTGTTTGATCATCGTAGCCTGCTTCCTCTCCTTCCAGACCTTCTTCGAGGTTGTTGAGAAACAAAAATTACAACACCTCCGTCGCGGATTATGTCCCCCAATATCTCTTCTTGTTCGAAGTCTCTTTGTTGATCCATAGTTTCTGCAAATATTACAACATGGCAATTAATATACAAACATGAGAGATGGATATATTAATAGTGGCCAACATAGACCCCTCGAGGACCCTAGACCCTCGACCCTCGACTCTCGACGAGCATCGACCCTCGACCCTCGACGACCCTCCACCCCTCGGTGACCCACGACCCTCGACCCCTCGACGACCCTCTCGACCCCTCGGAGACCCTCGACCCTCTACCCTAGTTTTTGTCACCCTAGTTCCTGACACCCTCATTCCTGATAAAAAATAAGAAGAGGAAGAAGAAGAAAAAATAGAGGAGAAGAAGAAAAAAATAGAAGAAACAAAAGAAGAAAAATAGAGGAGAAGAAGAAAAAAATAGAAGAAACAAAAGAAGAAAATAGAGGAGAAGAAGAAAAAATAGAACTTTTTTCTACTTTGTCTTCTTTTCCTCTATTCCTTCTTCTTCTTCTCTTTTTTTTCTTCTTCTTCCTCTTCTTATTTTTTATCCTCTTCTTCCTCTCCTCTTCTTCTCCTTCTTCTTCTCCTCATGTCGAAGTTATCGAGGAGGGGGTATATCGACAACTACGACATATACATAGAAAAAAATGTTATCGGGGAGGGGGTATATCGACCCCCCTCATCTCGAAGTTATCGGGGTGGGCGTATACATATCGACAAAATTACATCATCATATATCATCGAACAAAACAACATCATCATCATCATATATATATACATCTAAAAAAGTTTTCATATATCATCATATATCATCATCATCATCATCTAGTACAAAAAAATAACCAAGCTAGTTTTCATATATCATCATCATCTACTATAGAAAAAATAGCATCTAAAAAACATCTAAAAATATACTACAGAAAATTGACCAAGTACATCTAAAAAACATGTAAAAAATCTAAAAATAGCATCTAAAAACATCTAAAAATAGAATCTAACAACATCTAAAAATAGCATCTAAAAACATCTAAAAATTGAGCAGGGGCATGGCGGAGGGGCGGCGGCAGCGGCGCCGGCGCCAGCTGGGCAAGGCAGGGGCGCGGTACAGGGGAGGGGCCGGGGAGCAGGCGGCGCATTGGGGCAGGCATGGGCAGGGCCGTCGTCGGGCAGAGGGCGTCAGCGGCGGCGACAGCGTGGTTGAGCAGCATGACGGCGTCGGTGGCGGCGGCGACGACGACGGCGAGCAGCCTGACGGCATCGGTGGCAGCGCTGACGGCTATAGCGTCGGTGGCGGCGGCAACGGCAAGGAGGAGCAGGGGCGTCGGGTGGCGACGGCGACGAGGAGGAGCAAGGGGCATCTGGGAGAAGTGATGGATTTTGTCAAAACTGCTAAGTGTTTTCTTATATACCCAGAGCATTGGTACCAGTTCGTGGCACCAGCCGGTACCAATGCCCCCCTTAGGTATCAGTTGGTGCCACCAACCGGTACCAAAGGTCTCCTTTCAGCAGCCCAAAGGGCGGGAAAGAGAGGCCTTTGGTACATGTTGGTGCCACCAACCGGTACCAAAGGGGGGCATTGGTACCAGTTGGTGCCACGAACCGGTACCTATGCCCCCTTTGGTACCGGTTGGTGCCACCAACCGAAACCAAAGCCCTCGTGCTGCTCGTGGCCAAAACCTTTAGTCCCACCTCACTAGTTGAGAGGGGCGCGTAGTGGTTTATAAGCCCCACTGCCGCACCCCTCTTGAGGTCCTCTCCATTGCAGGCTTATGGGCCTAATTGTCACTTCTATGTCTGATGGGCCTACTGGGCCTTCTGCGGGCCTGAATCCTGGCCCATGGTTGCGTTTCTAGTCGTATTCAGGCCGTGGTGACCCATTAGGTGGCATTTTTTAATTTTTTCCAGTTTTTTTGTTTTTTGCATTATTTATTTTCTTTTGTTTTTTGCTTTATTTTTTAGTTTTTTTGCTTTTAGGTAATAAAAATTATAAACTTTCTGTTAATGCCATTTGTTTTCCAATTTGAATAGTTTAAATTTGAATTTTTTGAAATTTGTGTGAATCACTAGTTTTTGAATAACTTTACTGTAAAAATAGATTTTTGAGTGATTCTTTTTCCTGCTATTTAATATTACTGTGTTTTATCATTATATTCAATTTTTTTTGTTATTTTAGTTTCTAACACAAAAATTCTTTATGATAATTCTTTTTGGTATTAAAGTTTCTAACAAAAAAATTTCCTTTTGCTTTTAATGTTTTGAACAGAAAATACTTTGATAATTTTGGTTGCATAAATTTTATATAATTTTAGTTTCAATAATACTAGAGGTTTATAAAAGTTTTTTGAGTTGATTCCTTTTGCTATTGGAGTTTTATAAAAGCTTATTAGTTGATTCTTTTTGCTATTGAAGGATATTATAGTTTTGTTTTAGTTCATCATAACAGAATATTTTAATTGATTATTTTTAGTTCATTCTTTTTGCTATTAGTTCATTCTTTTTGCTATTAGTTCATTATTTGAGCTAAATGACCCTGAAATTCAAAAGCACTACAAATGAACTCTGAAAATGTTGAAAGTTGGCATGGTATCATCATTTCACCCACATAGCATGTGCTAAAAAGTAGAGAGGGTTACATCAAAAACTGGATGCACTTCGTGTGCAAAATGGACAATCTCTTTCGAAGTGTGAGGGTTTCGGATGGAAACTCATCTGTTACAAAGGGATTCCATTTTTTGAACTTATTTGAACTCCAGATTTTGTGTGTGTTCAAAATGCATCATCCAAAGCCACATCATCAATTTTCAACCCTCTCTGACGTCATTTGGTATTTTTTATGCATGTACTGATTGTTTTAGCTAAATGACCCTTAAATTGAAAAGCACTACAAATGAACTATGAAAAGGCTAAAAGTTGGCATGGTATCATCATTTCACCCACATAGCATGTGCTAAAAAGTTGAGAGGGTTACGACAAAAACTGGATGCACTTCATGTACAAAACAGACAATCTCTTTGGAAGTATCAGGGTTTCGGACGAAAACTCATCTGTTACAAAGGGATTTCATTTGTTCAAATGTAACTAAAGTGATATTCTAGATCAAAGGCATCATCATAATAGTTGTTGATAGAAAGTCTTCACTTTTCTTCGCTTGTGTCCTTTGCTTATTGCACCGTAAACATGGATGATCTTCATTGTTTAATAGGGTGCTTGGGTCAGCCTTGACTTTGAAGGCAGGAATTTCATGAAACTTTTCATAATCTTCAGACATGTATGTCTTGCCTTCCAATTCCATGATGTCTCTTCTTCCTGAAAGAACTATGTGGCACTTTGGCTCATCGTATGATGTATTCGCTTCCTTATCTTTTCTTTTTCTCAGTTTGGTAGACATGTCCTTCACATAGAAAACATGCGCCACATCATTGGCTAGGATGAATGGTTTGTCTGCGTACCCCAAATTGTTCATATCCACTGTTGTCATTCCGTACTGTGGGTCTACATGTACCCCGCCTCCTGACAGATTGACACATTTGCACTTAAACAAAGGGACCTTAATATCATATCCATAATCAAGTTCCCATATGTCCACTATGTAAACATAATATGTGTCCTTTCCCCTCTTGGTTGCTGCATCAAAGCGGACACCAATGTTTTGGTTGGTTCTCTTTTGATCTCGGCGATCGTGTAAAATGTATTCCCATTTATCTCGTACCCTTTGTAAGTCATTACAGTCGAAGATGGTTCCCTCGCCAACGAGTACAGGTCATCAAAAACAGTGTTGTCACACCTGAGACGTGTTTGGAACCGATTGCCGAAACTCCTAATGTGTTCACATGTAATCCAGTCGTCACATTGGTCAGGGTGATTCGAGCACGGAATGTTCTTGTGTTCATCGACATACAGGGTCACCAAGGTAGAATTCTGTAGAACCGTGTAGTGTGCTTGAGACCAAGAATGCCCGTCCCTACATATTAGTGAGTCCCCTCCTAGCGTGCCTTTTCCACCCAGTCTCCCCTCATACGGCGGTTGAGGGAGACCTATCTTCTTAAGGTCAGGAATGAAGTCAACACAAAACCCAATGACATCCTCTGTTTGATGGCCCATGGAGATTCTTCCTTCTGGCCTAGCGTGGTTAGGGACATATTTCTTTAGGACTCCCTTGAACCTCTCAAAGGGGAACATATCGTGTAGAAATACAGGGCCCAGAACGACAGTCTCGTCGACTAGATGAACTAGGACGTGCGTCATGATATTGAAGAAGGATGGTGGGAACACCAGCTCGAAACTGACAAGACATTACGCCACATCACTCCTTAACCTTGGTAGGATTTCTGGATCGATCACCTTCTGAGAGATTGCACTGAGGAATGAACATAGCTTCACAATGGCTAAGCGAATATTTTCCGGTACAAGCCCCCTCAATGCAACTGGAAGCAGTTGCGTCATAATCACATGGCAGTCCTGAGACTATAGGTTCTGGAACTTATTCTCTGCCATATTTATTATTCCCTTTATATTCGACAAGTAGACAAACGGGACCTTCATACTGAGCAGGCATTCAAAGAATATTTCCTTCTCTTCCTTGGTAAGAGCGTAGCTGGCAGGACCTTCATACTTCTTTGGAGGCATGCCATCTTTTTCGTGCAAATGTTGCAGGTTCTCCCGTGCCTCGGGTGTATCTTTTTTCTTCCAATACACGCCCAAGAAGCCTAGAAGGTTCACGCAAAGGTTCTTCATCACGTGCATCACGTCGATTGAAGAGCGGACCTCTAGGTCTTTCCAGTAGGGTAGGTCCCAAAATATAGATTTCTTCTTCCACATGGGTGTGCTTCCCTCAGCGTCATTCGGAACAGATAGTCCGCCGGGACCCTTTCTGAAGATTACTTTTAAATCATTGACCATAGCAAGTACGTGATCACCGGTACGCGTGGCTGGCTTCTTCCAGTGATCTACCCCGACTTTGAAATGCTTGCCTTTCTTTCGACATTGATAGTTGGTCGGAAGGAATCGACGATGCCCCAGGTACACATTCTTCCTGCATTTTTCGAGGTATATACTTTTGGTGTCATCTAAACAGTGCGTGCATGCGTGGTATCCCTTGTTTGTCTATCTTGAAAGGTTACTGAGAGCAGGCCAATCATTGATGGTGACAAACAACAACGCATGCAGGTCAAATTCCACCTGTTTGTGCTCATCACACGCACGTACACCGTTTCCAATCCACAGTTGTAAAAGTTCTTCAACTAATGGCCTTAGGTACACATCAATGGCGTTGCCGGGTTGCTTAGGGCCTTGGATGAGAACTGGCATCATAATGAACTTCCGCTTCATGCACAACCAGGGAGGAAGGTTATAGATACATAGAGTCACGGGCCTCGTGCTGTGATTGCTGCTTCGCTCCCCAAAAGTATTAATGTCATCCGTGCTTAAACCAAACCATACGTTCCTTGCGTCACCTGCAAACTCTTCCCAGTATGTTCTCTCGATTTTTGTCCACTACGACCCGTCAACGGGTTCTCTCAAGTTCCCGTCTTTCTTACGGTCCTCTCTGTGCCATCGCATCAACTTGGCAGGCTCTTCGTTTCTAAACAGGTGTTTCAACCGTGGTATTATAGGAGCATACCACATCACCTTGGCAGGAACCCTTTTCCGGGGGCGCTCGCCATCAACATCACTAGGGTCATCTTGTCTGATCTTATACCGCAATGCACCGCATACCGGGCATGCGCTCAAATCCTCGTACGCACCACGGTACGGGATGCCGTCATTAGGGCATGCATGTATCTTATGCACCTCCAATCCTAGAGGGTATACAACCTTCTTTCCTGTATACGTGCTGTCAGGCAATTCATTATCCTTTGGACGCTTCTTATTCAATATTTTCAGTAGCTTCTCAAATCCTTTGTCAGGCACACCATTCTCCTCCTTCCACTGCAGCACTTCCAGTACGGTATCGAGCTTTGTGTTGCCATGTCCGCAATTGGGGTATAAACCTTTTTTGTGATCCTCTAACATGCGATCGAACTTTAGCTTCTCATTTTGACTTTCGCACTGTCTCCTTGCATCAACAATGATCCGGCGAAGTTCATCATCGGGCACATCGTCTGGTTCCTCTTGATCTTCAATAGCTTCCCCGTTGTAGCATCACCGTATTCAGGGGGCACATAGTTGTCATCGTCCTCTTCTTCTTTGTTGTCTTCCATCATAACCCCTATTTCTCCGTGCTTGGTCCAAACATTATAGTGTGGCATGAAACCCTTATAAAGCAGGTGGGTGTGAATGGTTTTCGAGTCAGAGTAAGACTTCGTATTCCCACAAATATATAGGGCATGGACAAAACATAAAATCATTCTACTTGTTTGCCTCAGCCACTTCGAGAAAATTATGCATGCCCTAATGTAATCGGAGGTGTGTCTGTCACTTTACATCCATTGCCGGTTCATCTGCATGCATTATATATAATTAAGTGTGTCAAAACCATTATAGAAGATCATGAATAGATAATTAAGTGACCAAATTAATAGAAGTTCATCATCACATTAAAACCAAAGTACATACATAGTTCTCATTGAACAACATATAGATCTCCAGAGCATCTAATTAATTAAACCATACATTGAAACTATTAAAACATTTCAATGCGAAAACAAATGCGATCGTAATCGCAACAAAGGTAACAATTGATCCAACGGCATAATGATACCAAGCCTCGGTATGAATGGCATATTTTCTAATCTTTCTAATCTTCAAGCGCATTGCATCCATCTTGATCTTTTGATCATCGACGACACTGCAACATGCAACTCCAATATCATCTTCTCCTCCTCAATTTTTTTAGTTTTTCCTTCAAGAAATTGTTTTCTTCTTCAACTAAATTTAACCTCTCAACAATAGGGTCGGTTGGAATTTCCGGTTCACATACCTCCTAGATAACTAAAATCTATGTCACATTGGTCGGCATAATTGTCATAACAATAAATGAACCAAATAGTTATAAAAGATAATATATACCACATCCGAACCATAACAGGACGAGGGCCGACGGGGGCGGATACCAAAACCATCGCCCTATATAATAAGAAGCAATAATAAAAGTAAGAAAATTATACAAGTATCTATCTAAACATACAAGTAAGAATTTTTTCCTTTCAGAAAGAAGATAAGAACAAGAGGCTCACCACGGTGGTGCCGGCGACAAGAACCCCATAGGCGAGACGCACAGTTCGGGACCCCCTACCCGAGATCCGCCGGTTTTGACACCGACATTGGTGCTATCATTGAGAGTTCCGCTGTGCCGTCGCCATCAGGAAGGATGCCTCATCCCGTCTTTAAAGACAGCACTGTTGCTAAAGGAGCTTTGGCTATCGGCCAAACTCTCCGGCTAGGCGGTTTTCTTATGACCGCCTGTTCGGCCGCCGGGCCGACGATGACTTCTCGGGTCATCAAAAGCAATCTCCATGTCAACTCGGAACTCACCGAGCAGTTAGATCCGATGGAGCTCTCTTCCTTAAACGAGCTCTTGGATCGCATCGCCGCCCTATGAGTCGCTATAGACTATGATCAGATTGGGCCTAAACCCGATCTGAGAGAGATTAACTCTCCCCAGGTCACCCACCACGTCGCAGTGGTGGAGGAACAATGCGGCAAGCCTTCATCTATCTTAAGGACTAGTTATGTCCGGATTCCCGATCCCTCCAAGCCGGATACCCGCGGAGGGGAGGACGTCACTCAAGCCCTGAACCTGAAGTCATGCAGCGGGCTAGATTCATTGGACAACATCGAATAACCCAAGCTTCCGAGTTCGGAAACTGTCGTGGAATTAACACGTCAGATGTCCTTAGTGTTAGGACTTAGTCACGAGGCCAGCGCACCTATGTGGTAGCTTGAAAGGGGTTGAGTGGAATTGAGAGACACAACAGAAGACAGGGATTTAGACATCTTCGGGCCCCGGGAAACATCATCCGGTAAAAACCCTACATGCTGTTTGAGGCTAGGTCTCATTATGCTCATGAGGGAGTCGCCGTAAGCCGGCTCTCCTCTTTGTGTCTAGCCCTAGATATTGTTTCTTGTTGCTTGTCCCCTCCCCTCTTTGGGGAGCCCTGCCCCTCCTTATATATGTTGAAGGGGCGGGTTACATGTGGAGTCCTATTAGGATTAGGACTAGTCTATCTCTAATGCAAACCGGATACAAGTCCTGGTCTTAACTCCTTGTAAGGTAAATATTCCTCATGCCTTTCCTCTTAAACCGGCCCACAATAGTTGAACCGGCCTTCATGAACCGCCAGACGGGCCATCGGGTCTTGTCGCTCCTCTGACCCATCCGCCGGGTCACCAGTGAGTTACAACGTCCTGGCGGGTTGCTGGTAAATTTCTAGGTCTGGGCGGGTCACCAGATGAATATCGCCAAGTGCCAGCGGGACCTCAAATAAACCGCCAAGTCTGGCCGGGTTAACTTCCGGCCGGTTTACACCGCGGGGTATATCCCCGACATTAGCCCCCAAGTTTAGCTTGGATTTATCCATGGTAAACTTATGCTGCAAAATAAACACCAGAACAAATTTGGCAGGTTGTGCTCCGGGTTAAGAATTCTTATAGACCGGCACCTGATCGTCCTACAGTCCTTTGACATTTCCTCCTTCTCGAAAATCCGGGTCAATAACTAGCTTCATACTCGAATTGCTGATGTTGGCTTCTTATAGAAAAAATATTGTGAAGAATAATCCACTTGAGTCGGCTTCCAAAGCGCCGGTTTAAGAAATATTGGTATTGAAATACTCATCTGATATTCAACCGGTTTGAAGATGCAGAACTTGCCGGTTTTATCATTGCTAAAGACTGTCGGGTTATAAAAACTTGATAATTTCGAGTCATGATTGTTGCAGACACCGGTTCATGATTGCTGCCAACGCCGGTTCATGATTATTAATGACGCCGGGTTGCAGCCACAGGGTCATAATGATTGGTGACGCTGGGTCAACCTAGTTTGCTCAATCAGAGAATTTGAAAATGTCAGGACCCCGACTCAATGCCACATCGATCTAGCATGTAACACCTCATATCACTTTGCGGCCTCACGCACGGTATTCCCACGGGTGTCGCCTTACCTTTGCCCGGGACCGTTTGCGCCTTTTGGCACACGTATATGACAGTGTCGCTAGCATCCATATGATAAGGAGCCCGGGCTGACATGGCTAGTCATAAACCCAAAGCGGCACAGACTTACAGGGACAGGCATCCATGACCCAGCATCGAACGTGTCGGTCATCAGCGAGTGAATCCAGGCTGTAGCACTGGGCTAGCAGGACTCCGGTGAACCGGGCTGTAGCGGGCTAACAGGACTCCGGTATTCACCGCGTGACATTTCCCCGAAGGGACAGACACAGGAACGAAGAAGGACACATGCCGGCCAGCCTAAGTGTTCCGGAGCAGTAGCAAGCTACCATGGCTCGGTGGAAACACTAGGAGACATTTCTCCGTAAGAGAGGCTACTAAAGATAAACAACTAGATGGTCAGATCCCACACATACCAAGCATTTCAATATAATACACACAATATTCTCGATATGTGCAAATACAACATGGCATCACAACATGACTCTATGACTCAAGTAGTTTATTCAATAGGCTCCGAGGAGCGAGATATTACAAACATGGGTCTCACGACCCAACAATCAGAGCATACAAGTCAAAGCACAAGCGGAAGCTATCATGTCTGAGTACAGACATCTATAAATGAAAAAGGCTGAGAAGCCTGACTATCTATCAGATCCTGCCGAGGGCACAAGATCGTAGCTGAGGTATCAAGCTAAACGTCGAAGTCCAAGCGGAACTACTAGTGAGACTGAAGTCTCTCTGCAAAAACATAAAATAGGCAAACGTGAGTACAAATGTACCCAGCAAGACTTACATCAGAACTATCTACATATGCATCATTATCAACAAAGGGATGGTGGGGTTTAACTGCAGCAAGCCAGCTTTGACTCGGTGGCTAACCTGAACTATGACTGCAAGTAACTCTTTTGAGGTGGCGCACACGAGTCCACATATTCACCATATCAATACACCACTATGGATCCACTCCCGTCTCCCTACGAGAACGCCATCCATAGCACTCACGCTTATCTTGCGTATTTTAGAGTATCCACTTTCACTTGTCTATGAACTGATATAAGCAACCCAGAAGTCCTTTTCCGCGGACACGGCTATTCGAATAGATTAGGTTAACCCTGCAGGGGTGTACTTCTTCACACATGCTCTCACCACTTACCGCCGTTTACACGACATGTACTCGGCAACCTTCAAGCGGAAGCCCAACGTGGGTGTCGGCCACGACCTACCTAATCACCTAAGTCTCTAGTCCAGGTTTATCGCCTATTCGGGTTCCATCCATGAGGAGATCCGGCCGGAGTTTCGCTCACAGCCCCAAACGATGTGAACAGGGTTCCTGAGACACCAAACGGGCGCCCGGTACACCGTGCCACGTGCCTACCGCATCACAGCCCACCCCTACGGTCAGCGCTGTCCACGGCCTCCAGCATACTTCAAACACCAGAAACTACTTGCAACTCCTGGACAGAGGACAAGGGTGATTAAGAAGCCGAGAGGGTCCATTGGTTTCGGGCCCAATGCGTGGTAGTAGCTGAATCATGGATCACAAACACAGAACTCAGTTCCTGAGGACGGCTGCAATGAGACAACCCACCATGTACTCCTACATGGCCTCTCACCGCTACCTTTACCAAATCGTGTTCACACACTTAGCTCACACACCGTAGGACATGTTCACACACCTCTGATTCATCCCCGATGAATCAGACCTGACTCAACTCTAAGCAGTAGCAGGCATGACAAACAAGCATGAATGAGTAGGCACAACAGGGCTCAAACAACTCCTACTCATGCTAGTGGGTTTCATCTATTTACTGTGGAATGACAGGTCATGCAGAGGATAAAGGGGTTCAGCTACCGCAGCAAGTAACAGATGAATCGGTGTTGTCCTAATGCAGTAAAAGAGAGCAGGAGCGAGAGAGTAGGATTGTATCGGAATGAACAAGGGGGTTTTGCTTGCCTGGCACTTTTGAAGATAACATTGAGTCTTCATCAGTGTCAACGATCACATCATCGGTATCACGTCTATCGAGAGGGGACAAATACCGGCAACACAGAAGGGAACACAATCAATGCAATGCACAATATGATGCATGATCATGACATGGCAAAATGAATGTGTTTTGAGCCAATGCAACTAGCAACAGATTAAATGAAGTTGGTTTGAATACAAGATTCAAATTCAAACTCCATATGTGATTATTTAAATGCCCTTTATTTGATTTGTGCTAAACAGCAGCTATAAGTTGTTCTAACATGCATGAAAATGGTACAGATGGATTCCTTGAATTTTTCTGATAATTTTTCATATATAAATTATTTAATTTGGAGTTACGGTTAATTTTCTATGAATTTTAGAAGTTTATATTCATTTTCTGGAATTTCAGAATTAAATTAAATCCAGAAAACATTACTGCGTCAGCATGACGTTGGCATGACGTCAGCAAGTCAACAGGGGCCGGCTCGGGTCAAACCTGACGTGTGGGGTCCACACGTCAGTGACACAGGGGCTAATCCCGCGTTGACTCGGGCTTTGACCCGCTACGGGGCCCGCTGTCAGTGTCACAGGGTTAGTTAGCAGGGTCATTAGCCCCTAACGACGACGCCACGTCAGCACGCCGGAGACCAGCCGACGGCGACCACAGAACACGGCGGGGCACGCCGGACTTGCGCTAGAGGCGTCAGTTTGGCGCGCTGAGGGCACCAGGGGATGGCCCTTGCTCCCGCGCATCCAGAGGACCGAGTGGGAGGTCGTGGGGTCGCCGGAACTCATGCCGGCGACGAGCTTTGGCGGCGATGGTGTTCGGTGGTGCTCGGGCGCGTCGCTACGGTGCATCAGTGAGCAAATGGAGAGGCTGGGCAGCACCTGCTAGACATGGGGAGCACTAAGAGCAGCTCAGTGAGGCCAGGGGAGCACGGAGGCTATGCGTGCAGCAGCAATGGCGGACGGTGGCTTCGGTGCTCGTGGGGAACGGCGCTACGGCACGGAGGGGAGCATGCTGAGTTAGGGGAGAGGGTCAGTGACTCACGGCGATGACGAGGGGACGCTCGGCGAGGTCGGGGACGGTCCGGAGCCGGCGAATTTGACGAAGATGGCCGGCGGTCCCGAGGTTGAAGAAGGCATCGAGGGCGGTGTTGTGGCACGTCCGGGGCCTCGTGGCTCGTTGAGGAGGTAGAGGGAGGACCGGCGGAGCTTCCTGGGGCGTCGGTGAGCCGTGGGGTGGCCGGTAGCCACGGTGGCTCTCGTCGGTGGCGGCGGCTCCGTTCGGTCGCGGGAGGGGAAACAGAGGAGCGAGGGGAGGGAGGTCCAGAGAGCGAGGGAGAAGTGAGAGGGGGTCGGGGCTGCGTGGCGTCGCGGGAGGGACCAGGGAAGGAGGAGGCAGCCAGGCAGGGAGGAGGTGGCCTCCTCGGCCGCGCGCGTGCGAGCACGCAGCTGCTCCCACTGGCAAGAGGAAGACGACAGGGGGGGGAGTAGCGGTGGCGGGCTGGGCCGGCTGGGCCGGTTCTGGTGGGCTGCACGGGTGAGGCCAGGTAAGTCCTTCTCTCTCTCTCTTTTATTTTTTTCTTCTGTTTTGTTTTATTTAATTTCGTTTTGCCACTGTTTTGAATTTTAAACAAATTCAAACAATGCCAAAAACTCCTCTGAATAATTTTATTTGGCTAGATGGACTTTTCCAAAAGCTCATAAAATATTTCAGGGGTATTTGAAATTATATTCTAATTATATGAATATAATTCAAATTCAAATAGCTAATGATTTAAATTCAAAGTCCCAAAAATAAATCCTTAAAAATGTTCAATATTTTGGTTGGGACCAGAACCCTTACCAAAAATTATCAAACATTTAAGAAGAGCCTTTTGGAGCAATGAATGAGATTTCTAGGGTTTTTGCCCCTCTTTTATTTAGGGTTTTGAGGCTTCCAATATTCCTCAATTCAAGTTTCAAAAATATAGACATGATGCACACATGAAGCTAGGCTAGAGCAATGCCAGAAGCTAGGGATGTGACAACTCACCCCCACTAAACAAGAATCTCGTCTCGAGATTCAAGCGTAGGGTAGGATGAAGGGGAAACGCAAACTAGTACAATCTTCACGATCCAGGGTGCACTTCAGTTGAACGTTGATTCATTCACCATCATTGTCTTGATGTCTTGTTTTGAGAAATCCTGCCAACATGACATGGAGGGAAGAAGGAGACTCTAGAAGGGTCGATCTTCTTGAAGATCGAACAACTCACGGAATGAGACATAGGACCATCTCTCGGGTTGAGACACGAGATACACATCAAGAGGGGTGGAAAGAAACGGATGACGAAGGTTCACTAGGTGGACAACAATTCCACACTTAAGAAGGTGGTAATCGGTTGTCAACGTAGCGAGGAGTTGAGTTGCCATGATACCACAACGAGACACCTTCGGAACCGTGACTCGTAGATATCTCCCCTTAAGTGGCAAAAGAATTACCTTTGATTCAGAGATCATTGAAACTCTTTATACCAGCTTAAGGCAAATCATAATCGATCATTTAGAGGGGTTCGGTAGAATGGCATACTCAAACTTGGATGATGTGGATTACCTTGTTGAAGACAACGTAATGGATGAATTTTGCTTATCACCGGAAATGGAAGAGACCCATGGTAGAATGGCACATTGGCGGTGCAAGCTGGGAACAAAATGCAAATGCTGGGAATGATTCTGGTAACTGGGGAAGAACCCAACAATAGAGAGTGAATTCACTGTTGGAGTGGTTATAGCATAACCGAGGAAATCTGGGGCAATCCCAGCTAGTGCCGATGATAAGACGTAGCGCTTGTGCGTGCTCTCAAGAACTTGAGCATTTCCACAATCATCAAGGTTTTATCAACAACCGCGTCAAGGGTGCTGACAACACAACATACTACCATGATGAATAGCGATGGACGATGCAGATGCGAAGGAGGATAACACTTTCTCAGATTTCACCTTAGCGAGGCCAAGCAAATAAAATCTGGATGATCGACCGAGAGACATTTAGCACTCCGCTTCTAATGTTCTCCTTGATGTGCTAGTATAACCCATTCATAGATATGGTTTGATATCTAAAACATCAAGTAAAAGGTCGGACTTCGGGAACACAAAAATCCATAGGGGCAACTAGGGAGTAAATCCTACGAAATCCCTAGGGGGGGGTGGCCAACTTCCTCAAACAAGATACTATAATAATAGGTCTACCGGATGGGTGTGTTGGCCACGACATCCACCTTACCGGTTATCGAGAGACCAATATTATAGTTCTTAGGGAAATGTTCCAACCATCATATCTGCCTGAGATTCAGCTCTGGTTGGTGTTAGGATATTCCAGGCTCATCGAGTCTTAGGAAGAAAAATGAAAGTTTGCAACACAAATCGACGAGATGACGTTGCGGGATTCTCGGGAGATGAACTACGATAGCAAGCTCCAAAACATGAGTTGGTTCTGCTACAAACATGTGAACACGTTGTCCCAGACAAGCATGCCCACCTGGTAGTCTTACAATAAAACACTACCGAGTTCTGGTTGGGAACCATCAGCGAGGATATCGAAGTTCTTTCATAAGTCCGGATTAGCTCTTATGAAGAAACTCCTTCTCCTTGAACAAATCAACCAGTGGCTTGGCGTGCTAGGATACACATATGGAATGAAGGTTGCAAGTCTCCAGACCACAGAATACTTCGCACGTGTGCATGACTGACTTGCGACGATTCCAGAGGAAGCAACATTGACTTTCTCGAGTCCACGGCGGTAACTTGCATCAAATGCACATGAACTAGAGGAATCACTTCTTACATCTGAACATATGCTTCATGAGCTAGCATGAACAAATGCTTTCAAAAGTTTCCAACACTAGCTTAATGTTCAGCAAAATTATGGAGAAGACAAGGATGTTGTCAATGGGCACAACAACAATTCATCTGGGTTTCCTTTTAAAAGGAATTCCATAGTTAAGTGAACAAGTGATAGCATTGGTCAGACCTAAAAGATATAATGGTGTATGCTCGAGGGATCAACCACGAATAAGACAACATTACGAGCATCGTTGGTACTGATTTGATTTGACGATAGCCCACACTCAAATCAAAGGATTGATAAGACAATAGGTCCAGCAACTGATCACAAGGACCAATCTATGAAGATATCATCTTTCTTCAACACACACTACACAAGAATATCCCTTTGGAACGAACTAAGTCAGACAAGCTTTTATCTTCCAACTCTCCAAGTTGTTGTCTAGCTTAACCAACAAGCTCAGGGATATCTAACACCGATTCTTGGAGAGAAGGTGGTTCACAAGAAACCAATTTGATCACGGGCTTAACATAACGGTCAGGTGACGACCTGGTGATACTTCCGAGAAGATATTCAGAAAATCATGAACCACCGGTATGTTACTAAGCTCGAGAACAATCTCGCTTTTGAGGGCAAGACGATATGATCAAATGAGTGAGGACTTGACAAGATCCTAACTCATCAATCGAAGGGTGCACCGAAATAAGGACTAGGTAGCACGATCAGTCTTAGAAGGATGATTCGAAAACCAACATACTAAGAATGAAATTATTATCCTTTAACTACCAAGCAACAGAGTTGCTAGCAGTATTGATTTCACACATCACAATTCATTTGTCGGTATTCCGGTTGCATCAACACGAGGGCCGAGGAATGAACAGTGATGGCAAGAAGTATCACTGTACCAAGAGTTCATGGGATGGTGTGCAATTCCTATAACAATCTCGATATAAAATATGTAATACTCCAAGGTAGAGCAGAACCAAAAGCTGGATTGGCATTTGATCTGCGGAATACAACTACTTTGACCCAATCCTAGATATGGAAGAGGTACTGGAGTTTGTTTCTCCTAGTCATTCCGGAATAGAATGGCTTGACAGACCACAAGAGTCATAGGCATCGATGAACGAACGCACGCATACTCTTGACTATCAATTGATAGACGAGGGTCAGAATGCAACTAAAGAGAACAACTCAAAGGAACATATAACTTTCTGAGTTGTGGATGCATAGATTAGTATGTCGAACCAAGTTCAACATATTTCTTCCGGATAACCCATGCAGAAAGGTAGAACTGGCAGAGTCACGATTTATGAATGGAGAACTCCTCAAGAGTACTCTAATTGTGATTTTTTTTGATCCAATAAACATCTGCCATAAGTAGTTCATGGTATTTGGAAGAAGAAGATACCACGGACTTCAAGGACTATCGCAAAGGTTACTAATATCCTAAAGGCACTAGCAATTACTATCAACATGAAGTAGGTAGAGTGAATCTCGGGTTCAGAACCCAGGAGTAGAATACCTACTACTAAGTAGCATCACGGGATGCTTCCGAGAATAAAGGCCAGAATCTTCACACTAGGACACAAATCATGGCTAGACCACTAGATGATCCCCTAAGCACTTAGGGTCATAATAATAATTCCAACATATATGTCGAGGCAATAATTACCTCAACACACCGATTAGTGTGGTTAATCTGGCCCATGGGAACATCGGAAACAGAAGGAAGGGATTTGCAAATGCATCGGACTATTTAGAAACCTGGGATGACTCGGACAGCATAACGGCTATAATTGCTCAAAAAGATTTGAGACAATCACAAAAATGGTGGCATAACCACTCAGAAGCACAATATCAAGGTTCCGAGATCAACAATTAACATACGGAAGTAGTAGGAACTGAACTGAGACTTAAATCCAACAATCTTATAAGTCTACTGATTAGTAACACGTGATCCTAATAGAAAGAAGAGATAGCCTAGTTCTTAATCCCCGCAGGAAAGATAAGATGACTCAGATCAGAAGGGCATGAGGTATAAGGAGTAAAAAGAGCCTTACGTTCCATCCCACAATCAATTCCCTTATATAACTAAAGAATTTCTAAACTCAACTTCGACCAGTTTGGCTTGGTAATCCTACAGGCAGTCAAGCTCTGATACCAACGCTGTCAGGACCCCGACTCAATGCCACATCGATCTAGCATGTAACACCTCATATCACTTTGCGGCCTCACGCACGGTATTCCCACGGGTGTCGCCTTACCTTTGCCCGGGACCGTTTGCGCCTTTTGGCACACGTATATGACAGTGTCGCTAGCATCCATATGATAAGGAGCCCGGGCTGACATGGCTAGTCGTAAACCCAAAGCGGCACAGACTTACAGGGACAGGCATCCATGACCCAGCATCGAACGTGTCGGTCATCAGCGAGTGAATCCAGGCTGTAGCACTGGGCTAGCAGGACTCCGGTGAACCGGGCTGTAGCGGGCTAACAGGACTCCGGTATTCACCGCGTGACATTTCCCCGAAGGGACAGACACAGGAACGAAGAAGGACACATGCCGGCCAGCCTAAGTGTTCCGGAGCAGTAGCAAGCTACCATGGCTCGGTGGAAACACTAGGAGACATTTCTCCGTAAGAGAGGCTACTAAAGATAAACAACTAGATGGTCAGATCCCACACATACCAAGCATTTCAATAACATACACACAATATGCTCGATATGTGCAAATACAACATGGCATCACAACATGACTCTATGACTCAAGTAATCTATTCAATAGGCTCCGAGGAGCGAGATATTACAAACATGGGTCTCATGACCCAACATTCAGAGCATACAAGTCAAGCACAAGCGGAAGCTATCATGTCTGAGTACAGACATCTATAAATGAAAAAGGCTGAGAAGCCTGACTATCTACCAAATCCTGCCGAGGGCACAAGATCGTAGCTGAGGTAACAAGCTAAACGTCGAAGTCCACGCGGAAATACTAGTGAGACTGAAGTCTCTCTGCAAAAACATAAAATAGGCAAACGTGAGTACAAATGTACCCAGCAAGACTTACATCAGAACTATCTACATATGCATCATTATCAACAAAGGGATGGTGGGGTTTAACTGCAGCAAGCCAGCTTTGACTCGGTGGCTATCCTGAACTACGACTGCAGGTAACTCTTTTGAGGTGGCGCACACGAGTCCACATATTCACCATATCAATACACCACTATGGATCCGCTCCCGTCTCCCTACGAGAACGCCATCCATAGCACTCACGCTTATCTTGCGTATTTTAGAGTATCCACTTTCACTTGTCTATGAACTGATATAAGCAACCCAGAAGTCCTTTTCCGCGGACACGGCTATTCGAATAGATTAGGTTAACCCTGCAGGGGTGTACTTCTTCACACACGCTCTCACCACTTACCGCCGTTTACACGACATGTACTCGGCAACCTTCAAGCGGAAGCCCAACGTGGGTGTCGGCCACGACCTACCTAATCACCTAAGTCTCTAGTCCAGGTTTATCGCCTATTCGGGTTCCATCCATGAGGAGATCCGGCCGGAGTTTCGCTCACAGCCCCAAACGATGTGAACAGGGTTCCCGAGACACCAAACGGGCGCCCGGTACACCGTGCCACGTGCCTACCGCATCACAGCCCACCCCTACGGTCAGCGCTGCCCACGGCCTCCAGCATACTACAAACACCAGAAACTACTTGCAACTCCTGGACAGAGGACAAGGGTGATCAAGAAGCCGAGAGGGTCCATTGGTTTCGGGCCCAATGCGTGGTAGTAGCTGAATCATGGATCACAAACACAGAACTCAGTTCCTGAGGACGGCTGCAATGAGACAACCCACCATGTACTCCTACATGGCCTCTCACCGCTACCTTTACCAAATCGTGTTCACACACTTAGCTCACACACAGTAGGACATGTTCACACGCCTCTGATTCATCCCCGATGAATCAGACCTGACTCAACTCTAAGCAGTAGCAGGCATGACAAACAAACATGAATGAGTAGGCACATCAGGGCTCAAACAACTCCTACTCATGCTAGTGGGTTTCATCTATTTACTGTGGCAATGACAGGTCATGCAAAGGATAAAGGGGTTCAGCTACCGCAGCAAGTAACAGATGAATCGGTGTTGTCCTAATGCAGTAAAAGAGAGCAGGAGCGAGAGAGTAGGATTGTATCGGAATGAACAAGGGGGTTTTGCTTGCCTGGCACTTTTGAAGATAACATTGAGTCTTCATCAGTGTCAACGATCACATCATCGGTATCACGTCTATCGAGAGGGGACAAATACCGGCAACACAGAAGGGAACACAATCAATGCAATGCACAATATGATGCATGATCATGACATGGCAAAATGAATGTGTTTTGAGCCAATGCAACTAGCAACAGATTAAATGAAGTTGGTTTGAATACAAGATTCAAATTCAAACTCCATATGTGATTATTTAAATGCCCTTTATTTGATTTGTGCTAAACAGCAGCTATAAGTTGTTCTAACATGCATGAAAATGGTACAGATGGATTCCTTGAATTTTTCTGATAATTTTTCATATATAAATTATTTAATTTGGAGTTACGGTTAATTTTCTATGAATTTTAGAAGTTTATATTCATTTTCTGGAATTTCAGAATTAAATTAAATCCAGAAAACATTACTGCGTCAGCATGACGTTGGCATGACGTCAGCAAGTCAACAGGGGCCGGCTCGGGTCAAACCTGACGTGTGGGGTCCACACGTCAGTGACACAGGGGCTAATCCCGCGTTGACTCGGGCTTTGACCCGCTACGGGGCCCGCTGTCAGTGTCACAGGGTTAGTTAGCAGGGTCATTAGCCCCTAACGACGACGCCACGTCAGCACGCCGGAGACCAGCCGACGGCGACCACAGAACACGGCGGGGCACGCCGGACTTGCGCTAGAGGCGTCAGTTTGGCGCGCTGAGGGCACCAGGGGATGGCCCTTGCTCCCGCGCATCCAGAGGACCGAGTGGGAGGTCGTGGGGTCGCCGGAACTCATGCCGGCGACGAGCTTTGGCGGCGATGGTGTTCGGTGGTGCTCGGGCGCGTCGCTACGGTGCATCAGTGAGCAAATGGAGAGGCTGGGCAGCACCTGCTAGACATGGGGAGCACTAAGAGCAGCTCAGTGAGGCCAGGGGAGCACGGAGGCTATGCGTGCAGCAGCAATGGCGGACGGTGGCTTCGGTGCTCGTGGGGAACGGCGCTACGGCACGGAGGGGAGCATGCTGAGTTAGGGGAGAGGGTCAGTGACTCACGGCGATGACGAGGGGACGCTCGGCGAGGTCGGGGACGGTCCGGAGCCGGCGAATTTGACGAAGATGGCCGGCGGTCCCGAGGTTGAAGAAGGCATCGAGGGCGGTGTTGTGGCACGTCCGGGGCCTCGTGGCTCGTTGAGGAGGTAGAGGGAGGACCGGCGGAGCTTCCTGGGGCGTCGGTGAGCCGTGGGGTGGCCGGTAGCCACGGTGGCTCTCGTCGGTGGCGGCGGCTCCGTTCGGTCGCGGGAGGGGAAACAGAGGAGCGAGGGGGAGGGAGGTCCAGAGAGCGAGGGAGAAGTGAGAGGGGGTCGGGGCTGCGTGGCGTCGCGGGAGGGACCAGGGAAGGAGGAGGCAGCCAGGCAGGGAGGAGGTGGCCTCCTCGGCCGCGCGCGTGCGAGCACGCAGCTGCTCCCACTGGCAAGAGGAAGACGACAGGGGGGGGAGTAGCGGTGGCGGGCTGGGCCGGCTGGGCCGGTTCTGGTGGGCTGCACGGGTGAGGCCAGGTAAGTCCTTCTCTCTCTCTCTTTTATTTTTTTTTCTGTTTTGTTTTATTTAATTTCGTTTTGCCACTGTTTTGAATTTTAAACAAATTCAAACAATGCCAAAAACTCCTCTGAATAATTTTATTTGGCTAGATGGACTTTTCCAAAAGCTCATAAAATATTTCAGGGGTATTTGAAATTATATTCTAATTATATGAATATATTTCAAATTCAAATAGCTAATGATTTAAATTCAAAGTCCCAAAAATAAATCCTTAAAAATGTTCAATATTTTGGTTGGGACCAGAACCCTTACCAAAAATTATCAAACATTTAAGAAGAGCCTTTTGGAGCAATGAATGAGATTTCTAGGGTTTTTGCCCCTCTTTTATTTAGGGTTTTGAGGCTTCCAATATTCCTCAATTCAAGTTTCAAAAATATAGACATGATGCACACATGAAGCTAGGCTAGAGCAATGCCAGAAGCTAGGGATGTGACAGAAAATATTTCTTCGATAATAATATAATACTTGTAGCCCCCAAGTCTTTGAGCAAAACAAAGTGGTGGCTTAAGACTTTGCTTCAATATAAATACTGTCACTTTCAAAGAAATCCATGTTGTTCATCCCAGTGACTAGTAAAAACTGAATACTCCATACTATGTAGCCCCCAAGTGCCGGGTTGTCATGCTTGCAGCAACCTGGGACTTGTAATTGTCTTATACTCATAAAAACTTCAACCAGTGTAGCCCCCAAGGTCCGGGTCATTATGCAATAATGAGCAGGGACTTTGTAGGTATAATCATGTAGATTTGAGCAATGATGTGTAGCCCCCAAGGGCCAGCTCAGTAAGATAATATTGAGCTGGGACTTAATATATACTTCAATGAAAATGACATCATATGATGTAACCCCCATCATGGGACTTGAATCCACGTCCACAAGGTTAAGAGCCTTGTGCTTTACCAACTGAGCAGTGGACCCTTCAATATAATGAATAAAAAGCTTTTTACCTTCAACTGTTGACAGGAGCAATTGGTAGCCCCCAAGGGCCGGCTCATTACGATGTGATGAGTCGGGTCTTCAATGAGGTGAGCAAAAATGACTTTGCATTAGCCCCCAAGTGTCATGGTGCATGCTTGCAGCAACATGAGACTTGCATATTTGAGGTAATCTCAACTTGAATAATGTAGCCCCCAAGTGTCGGGTTGTAAGCCTGTAGCAACTCGGGACTATGCCTTCAATTGTAGAATAAATCATATCCTATTGACAATATGATAGCCATTGCGCTAAAGAGACTTTGAAAACCTTAACCATAATACTGGTTATTGATAACCATAATAGAAATCCAACCATGTTGGCTATTCAAGATAATATAATATGGTATGAAAAACCTTATTCATTCAATATCATAATGAAAATTCAGCCAAGTTTGGCTATTTGAATAATATAACCCAATGATTTATAAGCGCATGATTCCAATGGCGTAATCCAAATATGTACTGGCGACTTATAGTCCAAAGCCAGGCCGGGTTAACAAACACCGGATAATTTCTCATCATATACTGACGGCTTATTGTCTTAAAGCAAGGCCGGTTTAATAAACACCGGATAATTTATCATCGTGCTTTATTCAACCTATCTCTGCATACAACAAGTTTAAAGTGTCCTGGTAGTTTACCGCCGGACGGGTCATAATGCCCAACATATAACCCAGGTTTATAACCAAGGCTGCACTTAAGAATAATCAATGAAATATATCATACATGTGACACTGAATCACATCATTGGTTTACCAACTTTTTGTAGTAAGGGTGATAACCCCAATCTTTAGTAACGATAACTCCTTTCATACTGTGTCGGTTTATGATAAAACCGCACCGGGTTGTGATAAACACCGGTTTAACCATATATAATACCGGCGACTCGTAGTCAAACGAGACCGGGCGGATAGTATCTGGATTATGATTTGATCATGTACTGACAATTTGTAATTGAAAGTCAAGCCGGGTTAATGAACGCCGGTTTACTCCATAATAAGATGGTAACATAAAATCAAACCGGGCAGATAGTCCCTGGATTAGGATTTGACCGTGTTCCGTCAATTGACAGTTTGAACCGGTTTAAAAATGTTATCGGTTTAAAAAACGCAACAAAAATCAAATAACAGTTATGAAAAAATATGGAAGCAAAGGCAATGATAAAACTGTTTGCAAAAAGAGGCTTTACTAAGCCGATCAGATGGTGTTACCATGGTCGGACACGACCAAGCTCCCAATAAGGTGTAGCTATGGTTCAGGTCAGCCAGGTCCCCAACTGAAACCGTGGCATTATGCCGATCAAGTGGCATGGCAATGGTTCGGGTTCGACCAAGCCCCCAAGTGACTCTATGGCCTTAGGCCGATCAAGAGGCGTGACTGGTTCAGACTTGACCATGTCCCCAAGTGATCTGGTGGCTTTCGCCTATCAAAAGGTGTTGCATTGGTTCGGACACGACCAAGCCCCCAAGTGATGTTGTGGCACTAGGCCGATCAAGAGGCGTGGCTATGGTTCGGATACGACCAAGCCCCCAAGTGATCAATAATATGATAAGCCAATAAGGCATGATACCCATGTTTGAACCGCGCATCATGGCAGTAGGTCCTCTTTGGCACCCTTTAACTTTTTGCAAGAGATAAATCCTTCTTGAACCGGATGTTAAACCAGATATTGAGAGCTTCAAAGCTTTGTGGGAGACACCTTTCCCTTGAACCGGATTTTAAACCGGAATTTTTATTTTCAGCCGGAAATTTTCTGACGGCCTTTAAACTCGAGCTTGCGAGAAGTTAATTCCTTTTTGAACCGGAAATTCTTAAACCGGAATTGAGAGCCTTCAGAGCTTTGTGGGAGACAGATTTCCCTTGAACCGGGTTGTAAACCGGATATTTGAGAGCTTCAGTGAGACTGACTTCCCTTGAGCCGGATTTTCAACCGGAATCCTTCTTTTTAAGCCGGAAATTTTCTTATGGCCTTTAAATTTGCACCAATATGGCGGTTTAGGGTCCTGCATTAGACAACTTTGCAGGCCAAAGTAATTGCTCTTTTAAAGAAGGCAATATGTAATATATATATTGGATGGATTTCACCTGATATATCATGCCAGGAGTTATCCACCGTGGAGTTGATGATCACCATGATGAAGTGAAAATCAATCATGGGCGGTTCGACCGTGAGAGCAGACAGATGAGCCGGCCGCGGCGTTGTAAGCCAGCGTGGACGGCGAATCAATCGCAGGAGCGGTAAACCGCATGGACGGCGAGTCGATCGCGGGCGTGGTTCCAACGAGTTGATGTAGATCGAGCTGCACGGGAAGCGGCTTGCACACACCCATTCAACAGCAAACGGGTGCGAACGCCAGTGCGTGATGGTGCTAACGCACACTCCATAGGCACATCATGGCACCAGCTTGATAATGGATCTTAGTCCTGCACAAAATATATTGCGGACCAAATAATTGTTCCTTGATGAAACAATACGTAAAAAATAGACAGAAAAAAAACACCTGGTGTTTGTGAACTACAGATGGTCTGGATGTAGATACCCGTAGATAACCTTTCTGTGCTGTTAGTGAATTCTATTTAATCCTTATGTATGCATCCAAAGGATTTTCAACAACACCTGATCACTTTGACTTTTCGTCCAACAAGCCCTTCTTTTAATCAAGAGGCATGATGCATATCTCTTCTCCTCCTTTTTTTTCATCAATCTGCAAGGGAGCGTACGGGCACAACCCGTGTGATAGGACGACCAGACCGGGGACACAGCGGGTTGGCAAGCCAGCTGGGGCGATGCAAGAACCGGCCCTGGCGTGTTGCGGGAACAGCGTAGTGGCACGAGGAGGAGCGAGGCGGGAGATGGCTCGCAGAGGTCGGACGGAGTGGAGGCGCAAACCGGCGAAGGCGGGGATGCGACGGTTGACACGTGGCGGGTCCGGCTTGGCGCAGACGCCGGGGCACATGGTGGCGGCAGACACGGCGGATTAGAGCAGTGGCTGTGGGTCAATGATGACAACCCAGAGGAGGCGAGGTGCGGCTGGACCGGCGACGGGTTGGAGAGGCGCGGCTTCGGCTGGTTCAGCGGGCACGGGCGCCGGCAGTCAAGCCTGTAGGCGCGGGGCAGCTTCTCCGGCGGTGATTCAACGGATGCAGGCCGGAGTTGTAGGGCAGCTCTCTACTCGGGGACGAAAGCAACCTACTGACGGCTTAGACCGGGCCCGGCAGAGATGGAGCAAGGGCGCGGGCGTGGCCGGGTTACACGGAGGCGGCGCGGCGATTTGTGATGGAGTGAGGCCATAGCGACGGTGACGGCCGCTGGCGGTTCAAAGACGCCGCGGGCAATTCGAAGCCAGGATGGCGACTCAAGGCATCATTGCCGTGACAGTGGAGAGGCGTCGGCGATGCATCGGGTTGAAGCCGACACTGGCGAGGGCGGCTCGGGGAAGTGGAAGTCAGGCCGCTCGGCCAATGCCCAAAGGCGACTCGGCGCAGCCCCTAGCAGAGGATTGAGGCGACGCGGCGAGTCTCAACCGCGGCCGCTCAGCGCGTGGCGGAGTCTCGTGCAGAAGCGGAAGAGCGTCGGCCGCGACGACAGCACCGGCGGGTCGACAAACGCTGGCTGATGTTTTAACGCCTGGTGACCACGGCTGTGGATGTAGTAGCTTGCATAAAGCAGCATGGGTGGTACTATAAAGGGATATTTTTCCTTCGAATCCCACGTGAAGTATTTGACGTTTGTCGGTTCCTCGACGGCTTAACTGGTTTGACTTTTGTCAAAGAAACAATATTATTTAGCCTGATGGAAGTTCAATTTCCTGGCTCCTTGATCGCTTTGGCGTGGGACTGCTGCTGCCCTCCTTTTACTCTGATCTGATAGTGTGTCTGGTGTTTACGTAGCTGTTGTGCGGAGAATAAAGAAAAAGCTAAACTAGCAGACTACTTTCACGTGGAAGCAGTACTAGTTGTCAGATCAGCATTGAATTTTATGAAGTGGGAATTGCTTCAGCGGTCGCTGACGGCTTGTTTTGATCTCGGGAGCTCCAGCAGTAACTCGGTGGGTCATAGGTGGACAGCGGAGACATGGGTGACGGCTCGCAGGCGATCCGTGAACGAGACAGAGGCGAGGGCGGTTCAGCAGAGATCGAGCGCGTATTCCAATCCGGTTCCGGGTCGTGGCACCTCTTTTTTTATATCCTTTTATCACTTCTGTTCCATAGTAGTAATGGTCCATGGTTGATATTTCTCTTGTCTCCGTCAGGTGATCAGTAGCAGTAACAGTGATTTTGTCCGATCTCCCTGCGTCTCAGATTGGGCGAGGTTCCGGATTTAACTCCACCCGCCCACCCAAATATAAGGGATCTATCCCAAATTCGGCAAGAGCCCGCAGAAACAGTACACCATTACTGGGCCAGATTCCTCCTGGTTATGAACAGGATAAAGGACTGCCGCGAGGAGGATGCAATTTCATTCTTCTGCAATAATTGCACGGACAACGGAATCCTCAACGCCATAAGTCGCCGTGAAATTACACGCTTCGCTGACTTGGCATCCATAATACGAAAGTACTGTGCGATGGAAAGCGCCTGGAAAACTGAAATAAAATTTTGGGACAATCCGGCCCTGAATACAACACCAGTCCGAAATAAAAGGGTGCATTATCGCCACGCACCTAGGTTAAACACCAAAAAGCAAAAACCGTCTATAGAGCATCGAACCGTACTGGAGGGATGGCTCGATGGACCCTGTAAAATTCATAGTACAGAGGGCGCCACACCAACTCATAGCCTTAGAGCATGTTGGATACTCCGGCAGGTGGCCAGAAGTGGCGAGGAGCTTCTAACTCCAGAATTCCCAGATCACTAGCCCAGGGATACCAGTATGGTATTAACAGTCTTCGAGACTTTCGCATCAAATAATATGTAGAAACGAACACTCCCCAGCCTTGCCGAAGTCTACCAAGTAGCTACAATAAACCCATGGAGTGACACGGCTATTACCTTTAATGCCAGTGATGAACCTAAATTCTGAACAGCCCGAGCACCAGCCGCATTGGTCCTCAGTCTAATAGTGGACAGCTTTCGCCTTACCAAGGTACTCATGGACGGTGGTAGCGGATTGAACCTCATTTATGAGGAAACCCTTCGAAAAATGGAAATAGACTGGAGCCGCATTGAGAGCAACACAACCTTTAGAGGAATAATCCCCAGTCGGGAAGCGTGATGTACAGGAAAAATCACTCTAGATGTGGTGTTCGGCACGCCGGATAATTACAGGTCCGAGGAGGTCACGTTTCAAGTGGCCCCGTTCAGCAGCGGATACCACGCTCTATTAGGGCGAGAGGCATTCACAATTTTTCAAGCTATACCCCATTACGGGTACATGAAGCTAAAAATGCCCGGACCCAACGGAATCATCACTCTTGCTAGTGACCCGGACATAGCACTCCGCGCCGAAAATAAGACAGCCGCACTAGCCCTTGAGGCACTATCCGTAGCCCTAGCGGCCAAGGAATCGACTGCGCTGCGCTCCACGGTGAACAGGGACGACGTGATACTCGATAGAAGATCCAAGTCCACGTCCTTTAAACCGGCGGAGGAAATAGTGAAATTCCAAGTCCACCCAACGGACCTACAAAAACGGCCTCCATCGGGGCGCAATTAAACCCTGATGTAGAATTCCTACGCGAAAATTGGGACATTTTTGCCTGGCACCCTTCAGACATGCCAGGAATCCCACGCCGGCTGGCCGAGCACAGCCTAAACATCCTAAAAGGATTCAAGCCAGTCAAGCAGGCTCTTCGGTGTTTCTCCGAACCTAAGAGACAAGCCATGGGAGAGGAGCTAGCCAAACTACTGGAGGCCGGATTCATCAGAGATATAAAACATCCGAACTGGCTAGCAAACCTGGTGATGGTACCAAAGAAGGACAAATCATGGCGCCTATGCGTCGATTTCAAGGACCTCAACAAGGCTTGCCCAAAGGATCCCTTCCCTCTCCCCCGCATCGATCAAATTATCGACGCTACCGCAGGACACGATTCATTGTGTTTCCTCGACGCATACTCCGGCTACCATCAAATTAAGATGGCAGAGCCAGACCAAGCCGCAATGGCATTCATCACCCCATACGGCCCATTCTGCTTCAACACAATGCCCTTCGGGCTAAAAAACGCTGGCGCAACATATCAGCGCATGATTCAGACATGTCTGGCAAACCAGATCGGCAAAATAGTGGAGGCATACGTAGATGACGTGGTCGTGAAAACCAAGCATGTCGAAACTCTAGTAGACGACTTGAGGCTCACATTCGATAACCTCCGAACATATGACATCAAGCTCAACCCGGAAAAATGTGTTTTCGGCGTACCATCCGGAAAGCTCTTGGGCTTCATTGTATCCCGTAGAGGAATTGAAGCAAACCCTGTCACAATTGGATATTCCAAAGGACCTCAAACAAATACAAAAATTGACTGGATGTGTGGCGGCTCTAAGCCGCTTTATCTCCCGCTTGGGACAAAAAGCATTACCCCTGTATCGCCTCCTCCGGCGCACCGAACACTTCGAGTGGACGGATGCCGCCATGGCCGGACTCGAAGAAATAAAGGCCATATTGGCAACAAACCCGGTCCTGGCCGCGCCTAACATCGGTGAACCAATGCTATTATACATTGCGGCAACTTATCAAGTTGTAAACACAGTGCTCGTCGTCGAACGAGAAACGGACGGACACAAATTCCCCCTTCAAAAACAAGTTTACTACATGTCCACTGTCCTCACTCCATGCAAGTCACGGTACCCGCATTATCAAAAGATAGTGTACGCGGTGTTTATGGCATCCCGGAAGCTACGACACTACTTTTAGGAGTGTTCGATAACAGTAACCTCCGAAGTACCTCTTAACGATATTGTAAACAACCGCGACGTGACGGGCCGGATTTCCAAATGGGCCATTGAGCTCCTCCCGTTCAACATAACCTATAAGCCACGGTGAGCTATTAAGTCGCAAGTGTTGGCCGACTTCGTCGCCGAATGGACTGAAGCCGAACTCCCTAAAGAGTATGGCACATATTCCAACTCGATCATGCACTTCGACGGCTCCAAAATGTTAGCTGGTCTGAGGGCTGGCGTCGTTCTGACATCCCCAACAGGAGATACAGTTCAATACGCACTCCAGATAATGTATACGGACTCCAACAACGCAGCCGAATACGAGGCCCTTCTACATGGTCTCTGGATGGCAGTCTCCATGGGCATCCAATGCCTAGAGGTGCGCGGGGATTCGAACCTCGCGATATCCCAAATAAATGGAGACTTTGATGCCAAGGATCCGAAAATGGCAGCTTATCGAAACGCCGTCCTAAAAATGTCAGCTCGGTTCGAGGGGCTCGAATTTCACCATATAGCCCGGGAAAACAATCAGGCAGCAAACGTCTTGGCACGCATCAGTGCAAAGCGCGATGCAGTACCCCCCCCAACATCTTCTTGGAGAGGCTATTCAAGCCATCCATATTATGGGAAGGGGAATCCGGAAATAACAGCCCGGACCCAACCGCACTGCCAGACACCGAACATTCTGACACAACGGGAGGCTCTGCCAACGAAGTAATATGCTCAGCCCACGTAATAATGGCAGTCATTGCCCCGTGGACAGAACCATTCCTAGCCTACATAACCAGGCAGGAACTTCCCGAGGACCAAAACGAGGCACGTTGCATAGTGCGGCGATCTAAAGCCTATAAAGTCCATGAGGGAGAGTGAGGGCGTCATGGATTAGGGGGTGTCCGGATGGCCGGACTATGACCTTTGGCCAAACTCCTGGACTGTGAAGATACAAGATTGAAGACTTCATCCCGTGTCTGGATGGAACTTTCCTTGGCATGGAAGGCAAGCTTGGTGATACGGATATGTAGATCTCCTACCATTGTAACCGACTCTGTGTAACCCTAACCCTATTCGGTGCCTATATAAACCGGAGGGTTTTAGTCCGTAGGACGAACAACAATCATACCATAGGCTAGCTTCTAGGGTTTAACCTCTCTGATCTCGTGGTAGATCTACTCTTGTACTACCCATATCATCAATATTAATCAAGCAGGAGTAGGGGTTTACCTCCATCGAGAGGGCCCGAACCTGGGTAAAATCATCGTGTCCCTTGTCTCCTGTTACCATCCGACTAGACGCACAGTTCGGGACCCCCTACCCGAGATCCGCCGGTTTTGACACCGACATTAGTGCTTTCATTGAGAGTTCCTCTGTGTTGTCACCGTCAGGAAGGATGCCTCATCCTGTCTTTAAAGACGACACTGTGGCTAAAGAAGCTTTAAAGGGGGCAATGGCCCAGGCCAGTTCAGCCCATTAGTCCCGGTTCAATCCAGAACCGGGACCAATGGAGCTATTTGCCCCGGTTCGTTAGCCCACGGGGCCGGCCGAGCCACGTGGGCCATTGGTCCCGGTTCGTCCGGACCTTTTGGTCCCGGTTGGTGGGACGAACCGAGACCAATGGGCCTGGCTCCTGGCCCACCACTATTGGTCCCGGTTGGTGGCATGAACCGGGACCAAAGGCTTCCCTTTAGTCCCGGTTCATGCCACCAACCGGGGCTAATGGTGCTGCCTATATATAGCCCCTCGCGCAAGAGCAGAGCACACTGCTCTGTTTTTTCTGGCCGAGGGGGAGAGGGCTTGGTGGTGCTCTAGCTCACCTCCTATGCACACAAGGTGTTCGATGGAATGCCCGAGCCACACTACTTAAGGTTTCTCCTCTCCAACCTCGACCACCAAGCTCCATTTTCCTGAATATTTATCTAGGTTTAGCGGTTCGTCGCGCCTCGTCCCCGTCTTCATCACCGTCGATCACCCGCGCCGATCTCATCGCCGGCACCACCGTGGTGAGCCTCTTGTTCTTATCTTCTTTCTGAAAGGAAAAATATTCTTACTTGTATGTTTAGATAGATACTTGTATTATTTTCTTACTTTTATTATTGCATCTTATATAGTGCGATGGTTTTGGTATCCGCCCCCGTCGGCCCTCGTCCTGTCTATGATTCGGATGTGGTATATATTATCTTTTCATAACTATTGGTTCATTTATTGTTTAGAAAGATTAGAAAATATGCCATTCATACCGAGGCTTGGTATCATTATGTCGTTGGATCAGTTGTTACCTTGGTTGCGATTATGATCGCATTTTTTTCGCATTGAAATGTTTTACATAGTTTCAATGTATGGTTTAATTGATTTAGATGCTCTGCAGAGCTTTAGGTTGTTAGATGAGAACTATGTATGTACTTTGGTTTTTATGTGATGATGAACTTCCATTAATTTGGTCACTTAATTATCTATTCATGATGTTCTGTAATGATTTTTGACACACTTAATTATATATAATGCACGCAGATGAACCGGCAATGGATGTACGGTGACAGACACACCTCCGAGTACACTAAGGGCGTGCATGATTTTCTCGAAGTGGCTGAGGCAAACAAGCAGAATGGTTTTATGTGTTGTCCATGCCCTATATGTGGGAATACAAAGTCTTACTCTGACCGGAAAATCCTTCACACCCACCTACTTTACAAGGGTTTCATGCCACACTATAATGTTTGGACGAGGCACGGAGAAATATGGGTTATGATGGAAGACGGCGAAGAAGAAGAGTACGATGACAACTATGTGCCCCCTGAATACGGTGATGCTACTGAACATCAAGAGGAAACAGACGATGTGCACGATGGTGCTGCAACGGGCGAAGCTGCTGAAGATCAAGAGGAACCAGACGATGTGCCAGATGATGATGATCTCCGTCGGGTCATTGTCGATGCAAGGACGCAATGCGGAAGTCAAAAGGAGAAGCTGAAGTTCGATCGCATGTTAGAGGATCACAAAAAAGGGTTGTACCCCAATTGCGAAGATGGAAACACAAAGCTCGGTACCATACTGGAATTGCTGCAGTGGAAGGCAGAGAATGCTGTGCCTGATAAAGGATTTGAGAAGCTACTGAAAATAATGAAGAAGAAGCTTCCAAAGGATAACGAATTGCCCGACAGTACATACGCAGCAAAGAAGGTCGTATTCCCTCTAGGATTGGAGGTGGAGAAGATACATGCATGCCCTAATGACTGCATCCTCTACCGCGGTGCATACAAGGATCTGAACGCATGCCCGGTATGCGGTGCATTGCGGTATAAGATCAGACGAGATGACCCTGGTGATGTTGACGGCGAGCCTACCAGGAAGAGGGTTCCTGCGAAGGTGATGTGGTATGCTCCTATGATACCACGGTTGGAATGTCTGTTCAGAAACGGAGAGCATGCCAAGTTGATGCGATGGCACAATGAGGACCGTAAGAAAGACGGGAAGTTGAGAGCACCCACTGACGGGTCGCAGTGGAGAAAAATCGAGAGAAAGTATTGGGATGAGTTTGCAAAGGACCCAAGGAACGTATGGTTTGCTTTAAGCGCGGATGGCATTAATCCTTTCGGGGAGCAGAGCAGCAATCACAGCACCTGGCCTTTGACTCTATGTATGTATAACCTTCCTCCTTGGATGTGCATGAATCGGAAGTTCATTATGATGTCAGTTCTCATCCAAGGCCCTAAGCAACCCGGCAACGACATTGATGTGTACCTAAGGCCATTAGTTGAAGAACTTTTACAGCTGTGGAATGGAAACGGTGTACGTACGTGGGATGAGCACAAAAAGGAGGAATTTCACCTAAAGGTGTTGCTGTTCTTGACTATCAACGATTGGCCCGCTCTCAGTAACCTTTCAGGACAGACAAACAAGGGATACCACACATGCACGCACTGTTTACTTGACACCGATAGTATATACCTGGGAAGCTACAGGAAGAATGTGTACCTGGGCCATCATCGATTTCTTCCGACCAACCATCAATGTTGAAATAAAGGCAAGCATTTCAAAGGCGAGGCAGATCACCGGAAGAAGCCCACCATGCGTACCGGTGATCACGTACTTGCTATGGTCAATGATTTAAAAGTAATCTTCAGAAAGGGTCCCGGCGGACTATCTGTTCCGAATGACGCTAAGGGAAGCGCACCCATGTGGAAGAAGAAATCTATATTTTGGGACCTACCCTACTGGAAAGACCTAGATGTCCGCTCTTCGATCGATGTGATGCACGTGACGAAGAACCTTTGCGTGAACCTGCTAGGCTTCTTGGGCGTGTATGGGAAGACAAAAGATACACCTGAGGCACGGGAGGACCTGCAACGCTTGCACGAAAAAGAGGGCATGCCTCTGAAGCAGTATGAAGGTCCTGCCAGCTACGCTCTTATGAAAGAAGAGAAAGAAATCTTCTTTGAATGTCTGCTCAGTATGAAGGTCCCGACTGGCTTCTCATCGAATATAAAGGGAATAATAAATATGTCAGAGAAAAAGTTCCAGAACCTAAAGTCTCATGACTGCCACGTGATTATGACACAATTGCTTCCGGTTGCATTGAGGGGGCTTCTACCAGAAAATGTCCGATTAGCCATTGTGAAGCTATGTGCATTCCTCAATGCAATATCTCAGAAGGTGATCGATCCAGAAATCGTACCAACGCTAAGGAGTGATGTGGAGCAATGTCTTGTCAGTTTCGAGCTGGTGTTCCCACCATCCTTCTTCAATATCATGACGCACGTCCTAGTTCATCTAGTCGACGAGATTGTCATTCTGGGGCCCGTATTTCTACACAATATGTACCCCTTTGAGAGGTTCATTGGAGTCCTAAAGAAATTTTTTCGTAACCGCGTTAGGTCAGAAGGAAGCATCTCCATGGGCCATCAAACAGAGGATGTCATCGGGTTTTGTGTTGACTTCATTCCTGGCCTTAAGAAGACAGGTCTCCCTAAATCGCGGTATGAGGGGAGACTGACTGGAAAAGGCACGCTTGGAAGGGACTCAATAATATGCAGGGACGGATATTCTTGGTCTCAAGCACACTACACAGTTCTACAGAAGTCTACCTTGGTGACCCCGTATGTCAATGAACACAAGAACAGTCTGCGCTCCAAACACCCGGAGCAGTGCGACGACTGGATTACATGTGAACACATCAGGACTTCCAGCAGTTGGTTGGAAACACGTCTCAGAGGTGACAGCACTGCTTGTGATGAGCTGTACTTGTTGTCCAGGGGACCATCTTTGACTGTAATGATTAGGAAAGGATACGAGATAAATGGGAATAAATTTTACACGATTAACCAAGATCAAAAGAGCACCAACCGAAACAGCGGTGTCCGCTTTGATGCAGAAACCGGCAGGGGAAAGGACACATATTATGGTTACATAGTAGACATATGGGAACTTGACTACGGAGTAGATTTTAAGGTCCCTCTGTTTAAGTGCAAGTGGGTCAATCTGTCAGGAGGCGGGGTACATGTAGACCCATAGTACGGAATGACAACAGTGGATCTGAAAAATCTTGGGTACACTGACGAACCGTTCGTCCTAGCCAATGATGTGGCACAGGTTATCTATGTGAAGGACATGTCTACCAGACCGAGGAAAAGAAAAGATAAGGAAGCGACTATATCATACGATGAGCCATAGCGCCACATAGTTCTTTCAGGAAAAAGGGACATCCTGGGAGTGGTGGGCAAGACAGACATGTCTGAAGAGTATGAAAAGTTTCATGAAATCCCTCCCTTCAAAGTCAAGGCTGACCCAATCATCCTGATAAACGATGAAGATTATCCATGGTTACAGTGCAATAAGTAAATGACACAAGCGAAGAAAAAATGAAGATTTTCTCCCGCAACTATTATGATGATACCATGCCAACTTTGTAACAGACGAGTATGATACCATTGTCCATTTTGTACATGCACATGCTATGCCAACTTTTTCAGAGTTCATTTGAAAACTATGAATTTCAAAGAATTTAAATTTTAACTATTCAAATTTGAAAACTAATGGCACAAACAGAAAGTCTAAAACTAATGGCACCAATAGAAAGTTTATAATTTTGCTGACCTAAAAGCAAAAAGAATTAAAAAATAAAGCAAAAAACCAAAAGAAAATAATTAATGCGAAAACAAAACAAAAAAACTGGAAAAAAATAAAAATAGCAACAATAAGTATTTTATTGTAAGTAGAAACAAAATAAAATGAATAAAGCAACAAAGAAAACAAAAAAAGTGTTTTCAAATTTGAAAACTAATGGCACTAACAGAAAGTTTATAATTTTTCTAAAACTAAATACAAAAAGAATTAAAAAATAAAGCAAAAAACAAAAGAAAATAAATAATGTAGAAAACAAAACAAAAAAAACTGGAAAAAAATAAAAATAGCAACAATAAGTATATTGTTGTAAGTAGAAACAAACTAAAATGAATAAAGCAACAAAGAAAACAAAAAAAGTGTTTTCAAATTTGAAAACTAATGGCACTAACTGAAAGTTTATAATTTTTCTAAAACTAAAAGCAAAAAGAATTAAAAAATAAAGAAAAAAACAAAAGAAAATAAATAATGCAGAAAACAAAACAAAAAACTGGAAAAAATAAATATAGCAACAATAAGTATTTTGTTGTAAACAGAAACAAAATAAACTAAATAAAGCAACAAAAAAACAAAAAAACAAAAAAAGTGCCACCTACTGGGCCCCCACGGCCTGAATACGACTAGAAACCCTACCATGGGCCAGGATTCAGGCCCGCAGGAGGCCCAGTAGGCCCACAGGCACAGATAGCAGGGTTAGGCCCGAAAGCCTGCTTAAGAGAGGAGCTCGAGAGGGAAGGCGCACCGCACCTTATAAACAGGTGCGCCTCCCTCTCAACTAGCGAGGTGGGACTAAATATTAGGTTCGGGGCAGCACAGGCCTTTGGTCCCGGTTGGTGGCACCAACCGGGGCTAAAGGGGTGCATTAGTCCCGGTTGGTGCTACGACCCGGGACTAATGCCCCCCTTTAGTCCCGGTTGGTGCCACCAACCGGGACCAAAGGCCGCCGCTTCCCGCCCTTTGGGCTGCTAAAAAGAGGCCTTTGGTCCCGGTTGGTGGCATCAACCGGGACTAAAGGGGGGCATTAGTCCCGGGTCGTGCCACGAACCTGGACTAAAGACTTTTCTATATAAGCCAACACTTAGCATTTTTTCAGATTTCATCGCTAGTTGCCGCCCGGCGACGCCGTGGACCTCCTCGACGCCGCCACGCTGCCCCGCTGCCGTCGCCGTCGCCCGTGCCCCCGAGCCCATGCCGACGCCGGCCGCCGCCCTCGAGCCCACGCCGTAGCCGTCCGCGCCCCTGCGCCACGCCCCGACGCCGTCCCGCCCCGCCCCGGCGCCGTCGCCGCCCTCGACGCCATCTGCCCTGACGCCGGCGCCGCTCCCCGCGCCCCGACGCCGCCCGCCGTGCCCCGCCGCCCCCCTGTGAGCACCTGCCCTACCCTTCCCTGCCCTGCCCGCGGCCCTGCCCTGCCCTGCCCTGCCCCGCCGGCGCCACCGCTGCCGCCACGCCCCTGTTTTTTTAGTTTAATTTTTTTTCATATATATATATATAATGTATGTGTATGTATGTGGCTATATGTTTTTGTTCATATGTTGCAATATGTTTTTTTATTTTTATTAGTTTATTTTTTTTGTTCATATGTTATGTATATGTGTATGTGGCTACAATGTATATGTGTATGTGATGTATGTGATGTTTTTTTTTGGTTCATAGAAAGTTTTGTGTTCATATATAGAAAGTTACAATTTTAGAAAAGTTATATATATGCAAAAGTTACAATTTTAGAAAAAGAAGGATAGGAAATAAGAAAATAAGAAGAGGAAAGAAAGAAGAAGAGGAGAGGAAACGAAGAGGAGAAATAAGTAAGAAGAAGAAAAAAGAAGAAAAAGAGAGGAGAAGAAGAAAGGAATAGTGGAGAAGAAGAGAAAATAGAATATTCTATTTTCTCTTCCTCTCCACTATTCCTTTCTTCTTCTCCTCTTTTTTTTCTTATTTTTTTTCTTCGATCTTCTCCTCTAGCTATTCCTTTCTTCTTCTCCTCTTTTCTCTTCTTCTTCTCCTTCTTCTTAATTTTTATCGGGAACGAGGGTGTCGAGGATCGCCGAGGGGTCAAGGGTCGGGAACTAGGGTAGAGGTTCGAGGGTCGTTAAGGGGTCAAGGGTTGAGGGTTTCAGGGTCGAGGGTTCGAGGGTTCAATAGGGTCAAGGGATCGAGGGTCGAGGGTTCCAGGGTCGTCTAGGGGTCGAGGGTTCCAGGGTCGTCGAGGGTTCGAGGCGTCGAGAGAGGTTTCCTAGTGTCAAAGTATTGAAGAAATCCATCGCTTCATCATTAGCCGGAAGTAACCAGGGCATGATGGTATGAAGTCCTCCAAAGTTATTCTGGAATGGAGTCCCGGATAGGATAATTTGCCTTTTTGTACGAATTTCAGCAAAGGCCTTCCAAATAACAATATTCGGAAGGTGCTTGCTGAACTTTGTACCAAAAACCGAATTATCCTATCTGGGACTCCGTTCCTAAATAACTTTGGAGAGCTTCGTACCATCATGCACATGTTACTTTCGCCTAATGATGAAGACATGGTTTTGTTGAATCCTTTGACACTAGGCAACCTCCCGACCGCTCGGCGATCCTCGACCCCTTGACCCTCGACCGCTCGGAGATCCTCGACCCCTTGACCCTCGACGCCTCGGCGATCCTCGACCCCTTGATAAAAAAAAGAAGAGGAAGAAGAAAAAAAAGAGGAGAAGAAAGAAAAGAGGAGTTCTTCTCCTCTATTCTTCCTTCTCCTCTTTTTTTTCTTCTTCTTCCTCTTTTTTTATCGAGAACGAGGGTCGTCGAGGGTCGCCGAGCGGTAGAGGAAACCCTAATTAAATAGAAAGTATCGTCGGTGTGAGATACATGTGGCCGTCGGTGTCGGACACTACATCCACGTCCCACAAGTGACGCGGGCGTCGATGCCCACGTCACTTGTGGGACATAGATGTAGTGTCGTCGTTGTTGTTGTCGATATACCCCCTCCCGATAGCTTCAACACGTGGGGGGGTCGATATTACCCCCTCCTTGAATTGTTCTTGAGGCCACCCCCTAACCCTTGAAGCGTTGTCGAGGCCACCCGAAACCCTAGAGAAGCAGCGTCGAGGCCACTAATTAATATGATTCCTTATTGTGATTAGCTAGCTAGTTCTACGTTTGCCACTAATATATCCATATCTGTCATGTTTGAATAATAACTACCATGTTGTAAATATTTGTAGAAACTATGGACACCCCGCCCCGAGACGAAGCACAAGAAGCGTTGTTGAGGCACATAATCGCAGAAGGAAGTGATGCCATCAACTCGATGATGTTTCTCAACGACACCAATGGTCTGGAAAGAGAGGGTGAAGAAGCAGCCGGCTATGCTTATGATGGCTCCGATGACCCAATGCCGGTGGAAGAAGGAGAGGGTGAAGAAGTAGACCGTGAGGACTGCTCTGGTGATCACCCAACTGAGTCCGGCCAGGTATATATATTAGTTAAGCCTGTGCCGACTAGCTAATTGATGCATTCATTGTTTTGGTATGTACACACATTAATTAACTCTCGTCTTTCTTCCTTTTTCTAGCCCTCCGGATCGAGCACAACTTCGGTAAAGAGACGAGGCCCGAAGAAAAAGTTGAGCTCAGATGAAAGGTTTGAGATCATAGAAATTGCGCGCGATGGCCAACCGATTGAACCCATCCGGACGAAGAAGGCATTTGTTGCTCAGTGCGGGGTTCTGGTTAGGAACAAGATCCCGATCAGCATCCAGTAGTGGTATAAGCCTAAGAACGAAGAGCCTGAGGTGTCTTATGTCAATGATCTGCAGAAAATGATCTTTGGACTGAGCTGAAGTCAAATTTCACCCTACCGCCAGAGGATGATTTGGAGAAGCCAGTTATAGAGCCATTAATCAAGTCTTTTGCTCTTAAGAAGATGGCAGAGCTATTCAGGCATTGGAAGAAAGACCTGAATAAGTTTATCAATAAAAAAGAGACACCAGAATTCAAGGCCAAATATGAGAAGATCAGAGATGACTGGCCCGCATTTGTGGCCCACAGGACATCAGAAAAGAGTAAAAAGATGTCGGCGACAAACAAGCAAAATGCTGCGAAGAAGAAGCTTCACCATCGCACGGGGTCAGGTGGCTACCTCATAGCCCGGCCTAAGTGGGCCAAGGCTGAGAATGATCTGCTTGATAAAGGGATCAAACCAGAGACAATGAACTGGCCAGACCGTTGCCGGACTTGGTTCTTCAGGGCTGGCGGAACCTTGGACCCTGTATCAGGGAAGTGCATTTGGATGGACGAGCAATTGGACATACCAGTCAAGAGGCTAAAGCAATATATCAAAGAAGCGCAACAAGGGAAGTTTGTTCCAAACAGGGAGAAGGACGAGCTCATAATGGCCCTCGGGATTCCTGAGCACCCTGGATGGACACGAGGCACACCAGGCTCCCTTTCGTGGAAGGCTGGATTTCCAGACGCAGGGGGTTACAAAACCCATGAGAGGAGGAAGAAACTGGAGCAAAGCCAAATGCAGGCGCTGCACGAAAGGGTAATGGGGCTAGAGGAACGAGAAGAGGAACGAGAAGCAGCAGATCACAGCAAACGACCTGCCGAAGCTTCCCCCGAAGCTACCCCGCCATCTCAGCGGAGAAGCAGCGTGGCTTCCACCGAGCTGCTTCAGCCGGAGCATGCCTTGACAGCTCCTGCCAGCTATCTCGTGGATGCTATCACGGAGTCTCAAAATTGCCACCTTATGGCGCAATGGAGCAATTTGAAGGTCAAGGCGGCTGTTGGCTCTGTTTATCCTACTAAACCCAACTCAACTTTTCACTGTCGGCCGATTTCAGAAGGATATGCTAAGGTGATGGTGGATGAAATAACAGAGGGATTTGAGGACCTCCGGCTTGACCACCCTACCGGTGAAGGGGAGTATCAGCTGGGTTCTGCTCTGAAGACTCCATGCCTATGGCGGAAGGATCTCATCAACCTTCCGAACTGGACGCCTCCGCCTCCTCCTCCTCCGGCGAGTCAGGGCAGTCCGCCTCCTCCTCCGGCGAGTGACGATCAGGGCACTCGGCCGGCTCCTTCTCCAGTGCGTGGCGGCACTCCGCCTCCTTCTCCGCCTGCACCGGCGCGCCCGAGCAGCCAGCCTCCTCCTTCTCCGCCTCGTCAGGAAGGGCGGAAGAGACCCGCCGCTGCTCCGGCTGCTCCGGCGCGTCGTAGTCCTTCTCCTCCTCCTAGTAAGCAAGGAAAGAAGACATCCGCTCCGTCTGCTCTGCCAGCGTCTAGCAGTACAGCCAAAGGCGGGAGGAGATACAGATTCGGTCCTTCTCTGAAGAATCCAGAGAAGTTACCGTACGAGAGGACCGACGAGGAAAACGCGAAGATCGCGCAGACCGAAGTGCATGACTGGTTTGAAGGGTTGAAAGCAAAGAGACATCCACCTCCGTAGGAGAAGGTAGATCCGGTGAAAGCGAAGCGCACTCTGGCTGCCCTGACAAAACCACCCAAGTCTCCGCCGAAAGGCAACTATGAGCACATTATTGGAAAGGCATTTGCTGAAGCGGAGAGGTCAGGTAGTACTAAAAGTGATCAAAGAATGAAAGAACAACGAGCTGGGAAACAAATTGCCCAGCTCGGCAAACAAGCGAAACAATCGTGCCCCCGCTCAAGGTGCCTGCTAGCGCCATCGTCGATCCGAGGATGGTGCCCGGTTATGGCAATCCTGAAGATTACCTGCCCGACGATGTAAATTATGATTTCTTGGAGGTGCAGATACAAAGATACGAGTACGGGAAGCCTCTCGTCAAAGATGAAAGCTCTCTATCAATGATGATGCGAAGATTGCATGATTGGTACATGAAAACCTGCAGAGAGTCTGATGGGAGGAGTACTTTGTACGTGAGAGTTAAAAAGGAGCATGACCTCGTTGGAATTGAACTGTTGCCTATTCAATTTGAGGAGTTCTATCAGTTTTTCAATCAATTGGCCCTCGATAAAGCAACGGTCACCTGCTACTGTCTGTAAGTAGTAATACTTCTGTCATTAAGTCTCTCTATATAACTCAGCTCTTTCATTGCGTGTATTTATAATTATCCTCACTATATTATGCAGATTGAAGATCGCCGAATTGAAGAAAAGACAAGTGGGTTCCATTGGGTTCATTAACACATATCTCATAGATGCAACTGAGGTTGAATTTCATGCCAAAAATACCGAGGCCAACTTGCTACAATCGTTCGTAATAAATGAACACAAGGATATAATACTCTTTCCTTACAACTTCAAGTGAGTGTTACTGTCTTGTGGCATATTCAGTTTCCCTTATTAGTCCAGGTTATAGTAATGTAATATTGATGAGTTATGCATGCGTGCGCAGCTTCCACTATATTCTCCTAGAGATTAAGCTTGAGTAGGGAGTAGTAACTGTCTTAGACTCGAGACGAAAAGATCCCGAGGAGTATGCGGACATGACTGAAATGCTCGAGAAGTAAGTTAAATCGATCATTATCCACCATATCAGCAACTTTGTTCATTTCTGATATCCAGTAATTGTTTTCTTTGTATGGCAGGGTTTGGAGAAAATTTACCAAAAAAGCTCCGGGACTGCCGAAGAAGCTGCAATTTAGACACCCGAAAGTAAGTACTATAGTAGCATATTCCACGCATCTCCTAGTGATTCAAGAGCTAGTTTCATCAATACCATTTAACATGCTTGCTAATTATCAGTTTGATTGACCTCTATTTCTTGTAAAGTGGTTGTGGCAGAAACAAGGGAATGATTTCTGTGGATACTACGTTTGCGAGTCCATCCGCCACACGACCTGTGCGCGGGGCTACTCTGACAAACAATATGAAGTGCGTAAATAACAATATTCACAATTTTATTTTATTACCATCATTTGTGTTGAGCTTAATTCATTCATATATATATGTATTGACCCCCTTCTTAAAATTAGATGTTTCGGATGCGGGATGAACTACTAGCACCAGATCGCATGCGAGCAATTCAAGAGGAATTGGCGGAATTCTTTCTTTACCACGTGATCGCTGAAGACGGAGAATACTATGTGGACCACGCGTTCGTATGTTAGGAGATTATTTTTGTAAAAGATAATTATTGTATATATGTAGCCGGTAGTGTCGGATAGATATAAGAGAACTTGTTGTTCGACCAATCTCTCGGAGAAGGAGAGGTGGTCGATATCACTTCCCTCTATATGCATATATGTTCATGACGATCTTCTGTTTCCTTCGTTTGCTTACTAGCTAGCTAGCGTGTCTAGCTATTCCTCTCTATACGTATGTATAGTACGTAGCATCGACCAAGCACGGACAAAAGAGAGGACACTTCTCTCTATTAATTAGCTAGCTAACACAATATATGAAACACCTAAATTAACCCCCCAAAACCCCCAAACCCCCTTTAAAAAAACAAAAACCCCAGCCACAGAAATGCTGACGCGTGGATGACTATTGGTCCTGGTTGGTGCTACCAACCGGGACCAAAGGCCCTCCTGCCTGGGCTCAACGCAGAGGCCACGTGGAGGCCCATCAGTCCCGGTTCTGGATTGAACCGGGACTAAAGGGACAGGGTATTAGTACCGACCCTTTAGTCCCGGTTCATGAACCGGGGCTAAAGGCCCTCACCAACCGGGTCCATAGGCCCCTTTTCTACTAGTGTTTGGCTGTCGGCCAAACTCTCCGGCTAGGCGGTTTTCTTATGACCGCCTGTTCGGCCGCCGCGCCGACGATGACTTCTTGGGTCATCGAAAGCAATCTTCACGTTAACTCGGAGCTCACCGAGCAGTAAGATCCGATGGAGCTCTCTTCCTTAAACGAGCTCTTGGATCGCATCGCCGCCTTGGGAGTCGTTACAGACTATGATCAGATTAAGCCTAAACCCGATCTAAGAGAGATTAACTCTCCCCAGGTTACCCGCCACGTTGCTGTGGTGGAGGAACAATATGGCGACCCTTCTTCTATCTTAAGGACTAGCTACGTCCGGATTCCCAATCCCTCCATGCCGGATTCCCGCGGAGGAGAGGATGTCACTCAAGCCCTAAACCTAAAGTCAGGCAGCGGGCTAGATTCATTGGACAATATCCAAGAATCGAAGCTTCCAAGTTCGGAAGCTCCTTGGCCGTTAAGTCTCAGATTGGGCGCGGTTCCGGATTTAGTTCCACCCGCCCACCCAAACATAAGCAACCTATCTCAAATTCGGCAAGAGCCCGCAGAAACAGTACACCATTACTGGGCCAGATTCCTCCTGGTTATGGACAGGATAAAGGACTACCGCGAGGAGGACGCAATCTCATTATTCTGCAACAATTGCACGGACAACGGGATCCTAAACGCTATAAGTCGTCGTGACATCACACGCTTTACCGACTTGGCGTCCATAGTACGAAAGTACTGTGCGATGGAAAGAGCCTGGAAAAACCGAAGCAAGATTTTGGGACAATCCGGCCTTGAATACAACCCCAGTCTGAAATAAAAGGGTGCACCATCACCAGGCACCTGGGTTAAATACCAAAAAGCAAAAACCGTCTATAGGGCATGGAACCGTACTGGAGGGATGGCTCAATGGACCCTGTAAAATTCATAGTACAGAGGGAACCACTCCAACTCATAGCCTTAGAGCATGTTGGATACTACGGCAGGTGGCCAAAAGTGGCGAAGAGCTTCTAGCTCTAGAGCACCAACCCAGGTATACCAGTACGGTATTAACAGTCTTCGAGACTTTCGCATCAAATAATATGCGGAAACGAACACTCCGTAGCCTCGCCGAAGTCTACGAAGTAGCAACAATAAACCCATGGAGTGACACGGCTATTAATTTTAAAGCCAGTGACGAACCTAAATTTCGAACAGCCCGAGCACCAGCCGCATTGGTCCTCAGTCCGATAGTGAACGGCTTTCGCCTTACCAAGGTACTCATGGACGGTGGCAGCAAATTGAACCTCATTTACAAGGAAACCCTCCGAAAAATGGAGATAGACTAGAGCCGCATTGAGCGAAGCAGCACAACCTTTAGAGGAATAATCCCCAGTCGGGAAGCACGCTGTACAGGAAAAATCACACTGGATGTGGTGTTCGGCACACCGGATAATTACAGGTCCGAGGAGGTCACGTTCCAAGTGGCCCCGTTCAGCAGCGGATACCATGCTCTATTAGGGTGAGAGGCATTCACAATTTTCCAAGCTATACCCCATTATGGGTACATGAAGCTTAAGATGCCCGGGCCCACCGGAATCATCACTCTTGCTAGTGACCCGAACATAGCACTCCGTGCCGAAAATAAGACAGTCGCACTGGCCCTTGAGGCACTATCTGAAGCCCTAGCGGCCGAGGAACTTACTACGCTGCGCTCCACGGTGAATAGGGACGATGTGATACTCGATAAGAGATCCAAATCCACTTCCTTCAAACCAGCGGACGAAATAGTCAAATTCCAAGTCCATCCAACGGACCCTACAAAAACGGCCTCCATCAGGGCACAATTAAATCTTGATGTAGACGCCGCACTAAGAGAATTCCTACGCGAAAATTGGGACATTTTTGCCTGGCACCCTTCAGACATGCCAGGAATCCCATGCCGGCTGGCCGAGCACAGCCTAAACATCCTAAAAGGATTCAAGCCAGTCAAACAGGCTCTTCGGCGTTTCTCCGAACCCAAGAGACAGGCCATGGGAGAGGAGCTAGCCAAACTATTGGAGGCCGGATTCATCAGAGATATAAAACATCCGGACTGGCTAGCAAACCTGGTGATGGTACCAAAGAAGGACAAATCCTAGTGCATGTGCGTCGATTTCAAGGACCTCAACAAGGCTTGCCCAAAGGATCCCTTCCCCCTCCCCCGCATTGATCAAATCATCGACGCTACCGCAGGACACGATTCACTGTGTTTCCTCGACGCATACTCCGGCTTCCACCAAATTAAGATGGTAGAGCCTGACCAAGCCACAATGGCATTCATCACTCCATACGGCCCACTCTACTTCAACACAATGCCCTTCGGGCTCAAAAACGCAGGCGCAACATATCAGCGCATGATTCAGACATGTCTGGCAAACCAGATCGGCAAAACAATGGAGGCATACGTACACGATGTGGTCGTCAAAAGCAGGCACGTTGAAACTCTAGTAGACGACTGGAGGCTCACATTCGATAATCTCCGAACATATGACATTAAGCTCAACCCGGAAAAATGCATTTTCGGCGTACTAGCTGGAAAGCTCTTGGGCTTCATTGTATGCGGTAGAGGAATTGAAGCAAATCCAGCCAAGATCCGAGCTCTGTCACAATTGGATATCCCAAAAGACCTCAAACAAATACAAAAATTGACTGGATGCGTGGCGGCTCTAAGCCGCTTCATCTCCCATTTGGGAGAAAAGGCATTACCCCTTTATTGCCTCCTCCGGCACACCGAACACTTCGAGTGGACGGATGCCGCCATGGCCAGACTCGAAGAAATAAAAGCCATATTGGCAACAAACCCGGTCGTGGCCGCGCCCAACATGGGTGAACCAATTCTATTATACATCGCAGGAACTCATCAAGTTGTAAGCGCGGTGCTCATTGTCGAACGAGAAACGGACGGACACAAGTTCCCCCTTCAGAAACCAGTCTACTACGTGTCCACTGTCCTAACTCCATGCAAGTCACGGTACCCGCATTATCAAAAGATAGCGTACGCGGTGTTTATGGCATCCCGGAAGTTGCGACACTACTTTCAAGAGTGTTCAATAACGGTAGCCTCCGAAGTACCCCTTAACGACATTATAAACAACCGCGACGCGACGGGCCCGATTGCCAAATGGGCCATTGAGCTCCTCCCGTTCGACATAACCTATAAGCCATGGAGAGCTATTAAGTCGCAAGTTTTGGCCGACTTCATCGCCGAATGGACCGAAGCCGAACTCCCTAAAGAGTACGGCGCATATTCCAACTGGATAATGCACTTAGACGGCTCCAAAATGTTGGCTGGCCTGGGAGCTGGCGTCGTTCTGACATCCCCAACCGGAGATACAGTTCAATACGTACTCCAGATAATGTATACGGACTCCAACAACGCAGCCGAATACGAGGCCCTTCTACATGGTCTCCGGATGGCAGTCTCCATGGGCATTCAACGCCTAGAGGTGCGCGGGGATTTGAACCACGCGATATCACAAATAAATGGAGACTTTGATGCTAAGGATCCGAAAATGGCAGCCTATTGCAATGTCGACCTAAAAATGTCAGCTCGGTTTGAGGGGCTCGAATTTCACCATATAGCACGGGACAACAACTAGGCAGCAGACGTGTTGGCACGCATCGGCGCAAAGCGCGATGCTGTCCCCCCCCCCAACATCTTCCTAGAGAGGCTGTTCAAGCCATCCGTATTATGGGAGGGAGAGTCTGGAAATAACAACCCGGACCCAACCGCACTGCCCCACACCGAACATTCTGACACAGTTGGTGATTCTACCAACGAAATAACATCCTCAGCCCACGTAATAATGGCAGTCATTGCCCCGTGGACAGAACCATTCCTAGCCTACCTAACCAGGCAGGAACTTCCCGAGGACCAAAACGAGGCCCGCTGCATAGTGCGGCGATCTAAAGCCTATAAAGTCCATGAGGGAGAGCTTTATAAGAAAAGCACACCGGAGTCCTTCAAAGGTGTATCTCCGACGAGGAAGGGCGGAATCTTCTGGCTGAAATACATGCCGGACTCGGCGGGCACCACGCTGCAGCCCGGGCCCTTGTAGGCAAGTCCTTCTGTATAGGATTTTATTGGCCGACGGCCCGGGCAGATGCTCAGGACTTAGTCCAATGATGCGTTAGATGCCAGCTCTTTGCTAATCAAAGCCACATGCTACCCACCACCCTTAAAACTATACCCATCACCTAGCCCTTCACGGTCTGGGAGCTTGACATGGTCGGACCCCTTAAAGGGGGAACCCACAAGCAAAAATACCTACTGGTCATGGTGGATAAATTCACCAAATGGATAGAGGCCAAGCCTATCAAGACGGCCGAATCCGGACCGGTGATAGACTTCATATCAGGGGTCGTACACCGTTACAGTGTCCCCCACAGCATCATCACTGATAACGGCACGAACATTACAGCCGACGAGGTCAAACTCTGGTGCAAAAATATGGGCATTAAGCTCGACTACGCTTCAGTCTATCACCCTCAAACTAACGGTCAAGTTGAGCGAGCAAATGATCTAATTATGAGCGCCATCAAACCCAGATTAGTGCGGTCCCTCAAGGAATCTAACACTCACTGGGTAGAGGAGCTCGACTCCGTACTCTGGGGGTTGCGGACCACTCCGAATCGCACGACCGGATTCACACCATTCTTTATGGTATACGGCGCAGAGGCAGTTCTGCCCTGCGACATAATTCATGACTCACCTCGCGTGCGCATGTACGAAGAAAGAGAAGCTGAGCTCGATCGGCAGGAAAGTTTGGACGCCTTGGAGGAGGAGCATGACTTAGCAAAAGCCCGTTCCGCATTCTATCAACAGCAGGCTCGAAGATATCAAAGCACAGAAGTACGGGCCAAAACTTACAATGTTGGCGAGCTAGTTCTACGCCTGCCGGACAAGAAAAAGGACAAACTAAAGTCCAAATGGGAAGGTCCCTTTATCATCAACCAAGTTCTGACCGGTGGAGCATACCGTCTGCGAGATGCATCGGATAACCGACTCGAGCCGAACTCATGGAACGCAGCATGTCTCCGAAGATTCTACGCCTAGCGCCGGATTCTGAGTTCGTCTCCTTCCTCTGTCCATATTTTAGATTTTAGTTGTCTTCTATTTTTTTCTCCTTCTCCCTCATTTTTCTTTCAAGCCTTGAAAGGCTCGTTAGCACATTGTTCGCACAAACTTGACGCACTATCAGCGCTCATTGTACCTGGGGGCTTCTTTCACAGAAGCTTAATTGTAAGGGCTTCATGCCCAATACATGTGTCACACTTCCGCATGTACCTTTTATTCACCATTATATGCATCGATATGACTTAAGTTTTGGCCAAGCTGGGTTGCCTGGCTCCTGTGCTTACCCCTACGTTCCTGATTGTTCGGCTAGGTGGTAAAGGGAGTACCTCTGTGATTGTTACTGCCGGGTCAGCCGGATGTGTACCTCAGACTGGGTGAAGCCGAAAGCTAGCGTTCTTAAGAGAATATTCGGTCGATGAACTAAAAGAAGATTTCTTACCTATTTATTTATCTGCCCCCAGATGATTTTCTGCTTTTTTCGCAGTCCGGACATGCACTTTAGGGCATGCCTCCCAGGGAAAGGAACCCCTAACGGAACTATTCTCCCTGGAAGATGTTTCTTACTAACCATGTATTATAACATAACTAGTTGGGCACTTGTCTGATAAAGCACTAATGACCCCTACGCCTGGTCTCCACGCATGCCCCGGTTTTTATATAACCGCGAGGGTATTCGGACACACTCCGGACTATCGGGTTCCGAGGTTGAAGCAAAAAGGTCCGCTAAGACAAACGATCTACAATCCGGCTAGAAGGCATTTTACATGTCACCATAAATTACATAGTCAATTTGACTGATTGTATTCCTCTTCAATGCCATCTAACTGGCTGTCTAGTTTACAGTCCTGCTGGGAATACTTTGCGGCCAATTCTACCTGGCCGTACACTAAGCTCACAGGGATCTCCTTCCCATCTGGCCCCACAGGTCCGACCTCGGCCTTTGTGTTTGGGTCAGCCTTCGTGTACCGCGTCTTCACCATGGCCCAGGCCTCCCTGGCGCCTTGACGGCAGGCCGATATCTTCCATAATCGGAAGCGCCTTTGGGCTCCCTGGAGCCTCTCTGCAAGCTCCCCAAGGCCTTCGGGCAGGGAGACAGATGGCCACAAGGCCTGGGTGACGCCTTTCATCACCTGCCGAACTCGTTCTTGCAGTTGTAAGAGCTCGGGAAGAAGGTCACCCGTAGAACCGGGCATTTCCTCTGCAGGACGGCCTATGAGCATACCTACAGACATAACTCTGTTAGTCGACTTCCTCGCCGAACTCTTTTTTTCAAAAGTTCGTTTAAGCACTTACTAAAAATGTCGTGTCGAAGCCGCCGATTCTCTTTAACGGAGTCAGATAGCTGGGCACGAACATCTTTCAGCTCCTCACCTAGCTGGGTGTTGGCATCTTGGATATTATTTTTCTCCTGCCTCACCCTCGTAAGCACATTCTCGACGGCCTTTAACCGGCACAAGAGTTGTTGCTTGTCCGGATCTACCCCGGTGCCATCTGCAATGTCATTGTCAGATCTATACACACCCCACACTTCATAACATACTTATCTTTTAAAAGTGTATGTTACCAGAGGGGGTCTCTTTGACCTCCCCTGTCACGGCTTGTGCGGCCTCAAGTTGGGCTTTGCACTCTTCAAGCTCCTGGGATAGTTGGGTATTCTTTTCTGTAAGATCCTGCAAAATAAATGATCCTTAAGTCGGTTATTCTAACTATTTCAAGTCTCGGGGGCTACTGGTATATATAACCATCAAATTTTCTCACCCGTATGTCTTTCACATACTGCTCCGTGGCTCTGGCTAGACCATTTTGAGCAGCACGGAGGTGCGCATCTCCCGAATTGAAGGCATCCAATGCCTCTTGGGAGAAACATGTGTCACGAAGAATTGTCTGGCGGTGCATGTGATTCATGGCACTCTCCAACTCGGAGTTGGTGGCGTACAATCTGTCGGCATCCTCTGTCGGAGGAGCATCCGACACATGCCTAGTGTTCGCCTCCGCTTCTGGGCCTGGCTTTGAAGCCTGGCTGGCGGAGGCTCGATTGGCAACCTCTCCGGATATAGTTCGGCGAGCGCTCTTTTTCCTGAAGAGAGCACGAGCGTTAGTATGCCTTCCGTAATAAAACCTGGGAATAAGGCAACACACCATATCGTTGCGCCAGCGCTTCAGTCCGGACCGCACTTCTTTTCAGCCTGCTGGGCCTTACTGCCCCTTGTTGGCTAGCCACCACAGGTTCGGCCTTCCGCCTCAAGGGCTCCCCCCTGCAAAACACCATTGATATACGGTGGTCAAAGATAAGGACGGAGGGATCATTTCTAAAGTATTGGGACTTCGGTCTCAATTACCTATGAGGCTGGAAATATTCCGGGGTAATCGGCCATAATGGCAACCAAGCCATTGTCGATGCTCAGTTGGTAAAATACCCAATCGATCAGCTCCACAGATATGTCCGGATCCTCTTGGGAGGCCGGATCGAGGGACCATTCCGGATCCTCAGGTTGTGGAGGTGGGCTGTTTATATCCTTTACGGCTCGGCGCAATTCCTACGTCAAAATCACAAGATAAGGTACTTAACTATGGGAATATGGAACGGATGGGCATAAAGAAATGTCCGCTTACCCAGCTTGGAGGGTTGTTCATACAAAACCCGTCCTGAGGATTGACGCGAAGAAATTCTTCCTCTTCTCCCTTGTACAATGCAGACAAGATCTTCATCAGATCGGCGACCGATCCCGGCCCCTTACGGCCATGGCGGGTGGCATCATCCTCCCCGTTGAAATCGAACATGGGGTGGCCCCTATACTGGAGTGGCTGCACTCCCCACATAATGCATGTGCCCATGACTCCGATCATGGTCAGCCCGGAATGAGCAAACAACCTTATTCGGCTCATCAGGTAGAGGACGTCCCTGTCATTTTCCCTCTGAGGGCTCCGTGGACGCCAGCTTAGGCGTTTCTTCAAAGGAGCATTGCTGAAGTCCAGGAGGCCGATCCGAATAGAGTCCGGCAGGGGACATCTTCTATATAAAACCATTCCGAAGGCCAGTCTTCGGACGCCTTCTTCGGGGTTCCGGACAGATATCCGGTCCCGGCGATGCGCCATAGTTCGGCTCCACCCACTTGATATATTGACCCCTCCTGAGAACGGGGTACGAGGCAGAACAACCTCTTCCACAGCGCGAAATGAGCCTCGATGCCCAAAAACAACTCACAAAGGGCCACGAAGCCCGCAATATGCAGAATGGAGGAAGGCGTAAGGTTGTGCAACTGGAGGCCATAGAACTCCAGGAGCCCCCGGAGAAATGGATGAATTGGAAATCTGAGCCCTCTTATCAAATAAGGGACAAGGCATACCCGCTCTCCTCGGGAGGGACTGGGGACGTTGGCCGCTTGTTTTCCGCCCTTATAGGTGGCGAGTCCGGCTTGAACCGGAACCATGAAGGCTTCAGGAAGAAACCCCTTGGTTTGGAGCATCACTAACTCGCTGTGCGGGACGGAGCATCTCTCCCAATCTCTAGGTTGAGGACTAGGAGGGCGAGAGGAGGAGCCGCGTGGACTGTCCATGATGGAATGGGTTTCTGTCAGATGCGCTGCGATGAAAGCTCGCGAAGGGAAGGTGGTGTGATTTGGATCTAGATCCTAGTCTCTTATATAGGCAGCTCATTTGCACAGCTAGGGCGGTAAATGTAAAAATACCCTGGCTTTTCGCATTCATTCAACACGTGGAAGATGGACATTATTGGGCGTGGAAGCCAAGGAGCGCGATATTTACAAGAAGCCGGACACTATTCAAACAGGTACACAGGATTTGGAGAAGAACCCGCCTTGCAATGCCGAAGACAATCTACGCATTGGACTCGTTGTCATTGAAGCCTGGTTCGGGGGCTACTGAGGGAGTCCTGGATTAGGGGGTGTCCGGATGGCCGGACTATGACCTTTGGCCGAACTCCTGGACTATGAAGATACAAGATTGAAGACTTCGTCCCGTGTCCGGATGGAACATTCCTTGGCGTGGAAGGCAAGCTTGGCGATGCGGATATGTAGATCTCCTACCATTGTAACCGACTCTGTATAACCCTAACCCTATTCGGTGCCTATATAAATGGGAGGGTCTTAGTCTGTAGGGCAAATAACAATCATACCATAGGCTAGCTTCTAGGGTTTAGCCTCTCTGATCTCGTCGTAGATCTACTCTTGTACTACCCATATCATCAATATTAATCAAGCAGGAGTAGGGTTTTACCTCCATCGAGAGGGCCCGAACCTGGGTAAAAACATCGTGTCCCTTGTCTCCTGTTACCATCCACCTAGACGCACAGTTCGGGACCCCCTACCCGAGATCCGCCGGTTTTGACACCGACAGAGAGCTTTATAAGAAAAGCACCACTGGAGTCCTTCAAAGGTGTATCTCCAAAGAGGAAGGGCGGAATCTTCTGGATGAAATTCATGCCGGACTCGGCGGGCACCACGCCGCAGCCCGGGCCCTTGTAAGCAAGGCCTTCGGTACAGGATTTTATTGGCCGACGGCCCAGGCAGATGCTCAGGACTTAGTCCAACGATGCGTCGGTTGCCAGCTCTTTGCTAACCAAAGCCATATGCCACCCACCGCCCTCCAAACTATACCCTTCACCTAGCCCTTCGCGGTCTGGGGGCTTGACATGGTTGGACCCCTTAAAGGAGGTACCCACAAGCAAAAATACCTATTGGTCATGGTGGATAAATTCACCAAATGGATAGAGGCCAAGCCTGTTAAGACGGCCGAATCCGGACCGGTGATAGACTTCATATCAGGGGCGTACACTGTTACGGCGTCCACCACAGCATCATCACTGATAACGGCACGAACTTTACGGCCGACGAGGTCAAACTCTGGTGCAAAAACATGGGCATCAAGCTCGACCACGCTTCAGTCTATCACCCACAAACTAACGGTTAAGTCGAGCGAGCAAATGGTCTAATCATGAGCGACATCAAACCCAGATTAGTGCGGTCCCTCAAGGAATCTAACACGCACTGGGTAGAGGAGCTCGACTCCGTACTCTGGGGGCTGCGGACCACGCCGAATCGCACCACCGGATTCACGCCATTCTTTATGGTATACGGCGCAGAGGCAGTTCTGCCCTGCGACATAATTCATGACTCACCTCGCGTGCGCATGTATGAAGAAAGAGAAGCCAAACTCGATTAGCAGGACAGTTTGGATGCCTTGGAGGAGGAGCGTGACGTGGCAAAAGCCCGTTCCGTATTCTATCAACAGCAGGCTCGAAGATATCAAAGCAGAGAAGTACGGGCCAAAACTTACAATGTTGGCGAGTTAGTTCTACGCCTGCCGGACAAGAAAAAGGACAAACTCAAGCCCAAATGGGAAGGTCCCTTCATTATTGACCAAGTCCTGACTGGTGGAGAGTACCGTCTGCGAGATGCATCGGATAACCGACTCGAGCCGAACCCATGGAACACAGCCCGTCTCCGAAGATTCTACGCCTAGCGCCAGACTCTGTGTTTGTCTTCTTCCTCTGTCTATTTTTTACACATTAGTTATCTTATATTTCTCTCCTTCTCCCTCCCTTTCTCTTACAGCCTTTAAGGGCTCGTTCGCGCCTTGTTCGCACACAATTGACGCGCTATCCGCGCTCATTATACCTGGGGGCTTCTTTAACAGAAGCTTATTTATACGGGTCTCATGCCCAACACATGTGTCACACTTCCGCATGTACCTTTTATTCACCATTATATGCATCGATATGACTTAAGTTTTGGCCAATCTGGGTTGCCTGGCTCCTGTGCTTACCCCTACATTCCCGATTGTTCGGCTAGGCGGTAAAGGGAGCACCTCTGCGATTGTTACTGCCGGGTCAGCCGGATGTGTACCTCAGACTGGGTGAAGCTGAAAGCTAGCGTTCTTAAGAGAATATTCAGTCAGTGAACTAAAGATGATTTCTCACTCGTTTATTTTTCCGCCCCCAGATGCTTTTCTGCTTTTTTCGCAGTCCGGACATGCACTTTAGGGCATGCCTCCCAGGGAAAGGAACCCCTAACGGAACTATTCTCCCTAGAAGATGTTTCTTACTCACCATGTAATATAACATAACTAGTTGGGCACTTGTCTGTTCAAGCACTAATGACCCCTACGCCTGGTCTCCACGCATGCCCCGTTCTTACATAACCGAGAGGGTATTCGGACACACTCCGGACTATCGTGTCCCGAGGTTGAAGCGAAAAGGTCCGCCATGACAAACGATCTACAATCCGGCTAGAAGGCATTTTACATGTCATCTTAAATTACATAGTAAATTTGACTGGGTATATTCCTCTTCAATACCATCCAACAGGTTGTCTAGTTTACAGTCCTGTTGGGAATATTTGGCGGCCAACTCTACCTGGCCGTACACTAAATTCACAGGGATCTCCTTCCCATCGGGCCCCATAGGTCCGACCTCGGCCATGTGGTTTGGGTCAACCTTCGTGTACCGCGTCTTGACCATGGACCAGGCCTCCCTGGCGCCTTGATGGCAGGCCGATATCTTCCATAATCGGAAGTGCCGCCGCGCTCCCTTCAGCTTCTCTGCAAGCTCTCCAAGGCCTTCGGGCATGGAGACGGATGGCCACAAGGCCTGGGTGATGCCTTGCATTACCTGCCAAACTCGTTCGTGCAATTGTGAGAGCTCGGGAAGAAGGTCACCCGTAGAACCGGGCATTTCCTCTGCAGGCCGACCTGTCAGCATACCTACAGGCATAACTCTGTTAATCGACTTCCTCGCCGAACTCTTTTTTTGAAGTTCGTTCAAGCACTTACTAAAAATGCCGCGTCGAAGCCGGCGATTCTCCTTCACGGAGTCCGATAGCTGAGCACGAACATCCTTTAGTTCCTCGCCCAGTTGGGTGTTGGCATATTGGAGATTATTCTTCTCTTGCCTCACCCTCGTAAGCACGCTCTCTCCGGCCTTTAACCGGCGCAAGAGTTGTTGCTTGTCCGTATCCACTCCGGCGCCATCTGCAATGTTATTGTCAGATTTGCACACATGCCGCACTTCACAACATACTTATCTTTCGAAGCATATATTACCAGAGGGGGTCTCCTTGGCCTCCCCTGTCGTGGCTAGCGCGGCCTAAAGTTGGGCTTTGCACTCTTCTAGCTCCTGGGACAGTTGGGTATTCTTTTCTGTAAGATCATGCATAACAAATGATCCTCAAATCAGTTACTCTAACTGTTTCAAGTCTCGGGGGCTACTGACATATATAACCATCAAATTTTCTCACTCGTATGTCTTTTACATACTGCTCCGTGGCTCTGGCTAGACCATTTTGAACGGCATGGAGGTACGCATCTCCCGTATTGAAGGCATCCAATGCCTCTTGGGAGAAACAAGCGTCACGAAGAACTGTCCGGCGACGCCTGTGGTTCATGGCACTCTCCACCTCGGAATTGGTGGCAGATAGTCTGTCTGCATCCTTGGTCGGAGGAGTGTCCGGTGCGCGCCTCGTGTTCGCCTCCGCTTCCGGACCCGGCCTTGGAGCCTGGCTGGTAGAGGCGCGATTGGCAACCTCTCCAGATATAGTCCGGCGAGCGCTCTTTTTCCTGAAGAGAGCACAAGCATTAGTATGCCTTGAGGGAATAAAACCTGGGAATAAAATGGCACGCCATACCATTGCGCCAGCGTCTCAATCCGGACCACACTTCTTTCAGCCTGCTGGGCCTTGCTTCCCCTTGTTGGCTAGCCACCGCAGGCTCGGCCCTCCGCCTCAAGGACTTCCCCTGCAAAAACACCATTGGTATACGGTGATCAAAAATAAGCACGGATGGATCATCTTAAAAGTACTGGGACTTCGGTCTCGGTTACTTGTGAGGCTAGAAGTAGTCTGGGATAATCGGCCGTAATGGCCACTAAGGTGTTGTCCTTGCTCAATTGATGAAACACCCCATTGATCAGCTCCACAGATAAGTCTGGTCCTCTTGGGAGTCCGGGTCGAAGGACCGTTCCGGGTCCTCGGGTTGTGGAGGAGGGCTGTTTATCTCCTTTACAGCCTGGCGTAGCTCCTGCGTTGAAATTGCTAGACTGAATACTTAACTATGGGAATATGAAACGGTTGGGCGGGTGAATGTGTCCGCTTACCCAGCTTGGAGGATTGTACATAGAAAATCCGCCCCGTGGGTTGACGCGGAGGAATTCCTCCTCTTCTCCCGTATACAAAGTGGACAAGATCTTTATTAGAGCGGCAACCGATTCCGGCCCCTTACGGCCGCAACGGGTGGCGTCGTCCTCCCCGTTAAAATCCCACATGGGTTGGCCTCTATACTGCAGCGGCTGCACCCCCCGCGTAATGCATGTGGCCATGACCTCGATCATGGTCAGTCCGGAATGAGCTAACAACCTTATCCGGCTCATCAGGTAAAGGACGTCCTTGTCATTTTCCTTCCGAGGGCTCCGTGGACGCCAGCTTAGGCGCTTCTTCAAAGGAGCATTATCGAACTCAGGGAGGCCGATCCGAATAGGGTCTGGCAGGGGGACATCTTCTATATAAAACCATTCTGAAGGACATTCTTCGGACGCCTTCTTTGGGGCTCCGGAGAGATATCCGGTCCCGGCGATCCGCCATAGTTCGGCTCCGCCCACTTGATATATTGACCCCTCCTGAGAACGGGACACAAGGCTGAATAGCTTCTTCAACAGTGCGAAATGAGCCTCGATGCCAAAAATAGCTCGCAAAGGGCTACGAAGCCCGCAATATGCAATATGGAGGCAGGCGTAAGGTTGTGCAACTGGAGGCCGTAGAACTCCAGGAGCCCCGGAGAAATAGATGAATTGGAAATCCGAGCCCTCTTATCAAATAAGGGACAAGGCATACCCGCTCTCCTTTGGAGGGATTGGGGACGCTCTCCGCTTGCTCTCCACCATTATAGGTGGCAAGCTCGGCTCGAACCGGGACCATGTAGGCTTGGGGGGAGAAACCCCTTGGATTGGAGCGCCACTAGCTCGCTGTGCGGGACGGAGCATCTGTCCCAATCTCCAGGCTGAGGGCTGGGAGGGCGAGAGGAGGAGCTGCGTCGACTGGCCATGATGGAATGGATCTCTGTCGAATGCGCTCCGATGAATGCTCGCGAAGGGAAGATGGTTTGATTCGGATCTAAATCCCCGTCTCTTTTATAGGCAGCTCATTTGCGCAACTAGGGGGTAAATGAAAAAACACCCTGGCATTTCGCATTCGTTTGACACGTGGAAGATGGCCATTATTGGCGTAGAAGGCAAGGAGCGCAACATTCACCAGAAGCCGGACACTATTCAACAGGTATATGGAATTTGGAGAAGAACCCACCTTGCAATGCCGAGGACAAGTCTGCGTGCCGGACTCATCGTCATTGAAGCCTGGTTCGGGGGCTACTGAGGGAGTCCTGGATTAGGGGGTGTCCGGATAGCCGGACTATAACCTTTGGCTGGACTCCTTGACTATGAAGATACAAGATTGAAGACTTCGTCCCGTGTCCGGATGGGACTTTCCTTGGCGTGGAAGGCAAGCTTGGCGATACGGATATGTAGATCTCCTCCCATTGTAACTGATTCTGTGTAACCCTTGCCCTCTCCGGTGTCTATATAAACCGGAGGGTTTTAGTCCGTAGGACGCACAACAATCATACCATAGGCTAGCTTCTAGGGTTTAGCCCTCTGATCTCGTGGTAGATCTACTCTTGTACCACCCATATCATCAATATTAATCAAGCAGGAGTAGGGTTTTACCTCCATCGAGAGGGCCCGAACCTGGGTAAAAACATCGTGTCGCTTGTCTCCTGTGACCATCCGCCTAGACGCACAGTTCGGGACCCCCTACCCGAGATCCGCCGATTTTGACACCGACAGGGGGGCACACCCCGGAGACGCGGGTCGGGCGTTTGCAACCGCCACAACACTTCCAGACATGTGAGAGTCTGCCTACGCAAAATTTGGCGACATGTGCTAGCCCCCGGAGGCCGCTGGCCACAGTCGTAGACACGCGAAGAGCAATCCGCGGAGAGGGAAGTATTCAGATATTTCTCCATCACCAAAAACTATGAAAAATTACCATCAGTCCTATAGCACATGTGCCCACGTCGTGTAAAAAACTCATGATTTTATCGCGCTCCGAGTGTTTAATAATATTCACGCCACATCATTACCGCAGAACATCTAGTACTGTGGCATCGCCGTCCGTGAGGTGGCCACACCCCGGAGACGCGTTCCACCTCTTTGGACATGCCACCACACCGTACGGCATGTATGAGGGCCCGGTGCGATGCCCCAGTGGCATTGCTACCCCCAGGGCCCCCGTCCCGCCTAAGCCTGTAGCGTTTGACCACGGGATCTAGCCCTTTGACTTTGCACGGACGGGCTTTGACCAGTGGAACTCTCCACCCGGTTGTGTTAGGTCAGCCCATAGGAACACTTTGGAGCAACATCCGAGCCAAAGCCACAGCAAGACCCCATCCATGTAGACCCGACGCGTCTGTTTCCCCCCTCCAGGTGCCGGCGGTGGCGCCGTCCGTGAGGGGGGGCACACCCCGGAGACGCGGGCCGGGCGTTTGCAACCGCCACAACACTTCAAGACTTGTGAGAGGTCACCTATGCAAGATTTGGCGGCATGTGCTAGCCCCCGGAGGCCGCCGGGCACAGTCGTAGACACGCGAAGAGCAATCCGCACAGAGGGAAGTGTTCAGATAGTTCTCCGTCACCAAAATCTATGAAAAATTACCATCAGTCCTATAGCACATGTGCCCACGTCGTGTAAAAAACTCATGATTTTATCGCGCTCCAAGTATTTAATAATATTCACGCCGCATCGTTACCGCAGAACATCTACTACTGTGTCATCGCCGTCCGTGAGGGGGCCACACCCTGGAGGTGCGTTCCGCCTCTTTGGACATACCACCACACCAGACGGCATGTATGGGGGCCGGTGTGATGCTCCAGTGGCATTGCTACCCCCAGGGCCCCCGTCCCGCCTAAGCCTGTAGCGTTTGACCACGGGATCTAGCCCTTTGACTTTGCACGGACGGGCTTTGACCAGTGGAACTCTCCACCCGGTTGTGTTAGGTCAGCCCATAGGAACACTTTGGAGCAACATCCGGGCCAAAGCCACAGCAAGACCCCATCCATGTAGACCCGACGCGTCTGTTTCCCCCTTCCAGGTGCCGGCAGCGGCGCCGTCCGTGAGGGGGGCACACCCCGGAGACGCGGGCCGGGCGTTTGCAACCGCCACAACACTTCAAGACTTGTGAGAGGCCACCTACGCAAGATTTGGTGGCATGTGCTAGCCCCCGGAGGCCGCCGGCCACAGTCGTAGACAGGCGAAGAGCAATCCGCAGAGAGGGAAGTGTTCAGATACTTCTCCATCACCAAAAACTATGAAAAATTACCATCAGTCCTATAGCACATGTGCCCACATCGTGTAAAAAACTCATGATTTATCGCGCTCCGAGTATTTAATAATATTCACGCCGCATTGTTACCGCAGAACGTCTACTGTCGTGTCATCGCCGTCCATGAGGGGGGCCATACCCCGGAGATGCGGGGCGCCTCTTTGGCATGCCACCACACCATACGGCATGCATGAGGGCCCGGTGCAATGCTCCAGCAGCATTGCTACCCCCCCCCCCCCCGCCCGGCCCCCGGCCCGCCTAACCCTGTAGCATTTGACCACGGGATCTAGCCCTTTGACTTTGCACGGATGGGCTATGACCAGTGGAAGTCTCCACCCGGTTGTGTTAGGTCAGCCCATAAGAACACTTTGGAGCAACATCCGGGCCAAAGCCACAGCAAGACCCCATCCGTGTAGACCCGACGCGTCTGTTTCCCCCCTCCAGGTGCCGGCGGCGGCGCCGTCCGTGAGGGGGGCACTAGTGCAAAACCGGCCTTTAGTGCCAGTTCGTGAGGGCCTTTAGTGCCGGTTCGCCAACCGGCACTAAAGAGTGGGAACTAAAGCCCCCCCCCTTTAGTACCGGTTCGTCACGAACCGGCGCTAAAGTGCAAACACATGGCACGAGCCAGGCCCGTGTGCGCGTAGGTCTTTAGTACCGGTTGGTAACACCAACCGGTACTAAATGTTTGGGTTTTTTTTAAAAAATTTGCTTTAGTTTTGTGTTTTCAATTTAATTTAGTGATTGTTTTACATAATAATGAGTTGTTAAATCATTAGGTGAAAGTACCGCGGATTAGTTTCGACTGGAGGATCTAGCTAGCTAAGTGATCAAGTATATGCCATATCGATATTATAATTGATCACCTAATTAGGTGATCAAGTTTAATATATATGGATATGGCATATATATATATATACTTGATCACTTAGGTAGGATCCATCCAGCTGAAACTAATCTGTGGTTTCTTTCATTAAATGATACTCATCATCATCATATTAATATAAAAACTCTTGCATCATATCATCAACATATATATATATACTCTAGCTAGCTAGCTAAAAAACATCGTAGTCGTCATTATCACTATTTAATCATCATAGTCATTACCGCTATCTAATCACCACCAACAGTAGCTTAAAGAAGAAACATTCACTTGTACCAGGAGCAAAAATATCATCGAGTTCAACATGATTGTCATGATATTATAAGCGTTCATATATAACACCACAAAAGCAAATCACTCTTTGAGATTAAGTTCAAAACGAAGAACACGGACATGAAAGGACAAGTACTAAGAGCAGCATGAACTAGCTAAATCACTCCTGCTATCTACTCTCTCTCTCTGGTAAAATAGCATAGAACATGTATAGCTCTCCCGATTCATCATACTGGAGCATGCAGATGAACCTGTCTCCTAATCGTGGGCTGCACTTCTCATTGCTGCCCCCTAGTACTTCTCTGCGATCGTTAACAATTTTGCTCCAATCTTTCACTATTAAGCATTCATCGCTTTTAGAAATCCTGAATGCACTCATGTGCAATGTAGGATATCTTGGCCGTAAGCTAACCATTGACATGTGACCTTTAGTCTCGATCCACTAAGGCACAATTGTCATCGGGAGTCCCTGTTGAAGAATATCGTATAGTAATTAATATACTTAGCAATGAAAGTTTAGCAAAAAATAATGTATGCAAAAGATGCACTGAGGACAAATAGTAAAAATATTACCATCTTTCGTAAATAGATGTGACCGTAGTTCAATACGATCACTATTGGTCACACGTTTTGAGTACTAACATTTCTAAGTGCAGGAAGAATATTTGTCTTGACAGTATGAAGATCCTCAAGCCATGAAACATAATGACTTATCTCCTCACAATTTAGTTCAGCTCCGGGACAGTAGTAGGTCATGTCTACCAAGCGCCGGACATGTTTGCTTGAATGGAGATAAGCTGTCAATAGAAATTAGTTGTCAATTATTTTTGAATAAGCAATATAAAAGACAAAAATATAGTTGAGAAGAACTCACATAATGGTAGAATTGGAGGCGTCTGCACATCGACCCATATGTCTCTATTACCTTCAATATCATCTTCCGGACGAATATCAAAGGTGATAACCGTACCAGGCTCAAATGCATAAGCCTTGCATAGTGCTTGCCAAGTTTTACATTTAAAATAGGTGTACGTGTGTGCATTATATACATTGACGTTGAAAGTATAACCATGCTCAGTTTTCAGGTAAACTCTCTTTACCTCCATAGTTTCCATATCATTGAAACCTATCTTATCCAAGACAAAAATTCTTGCATGGCAGGGGATGCGCTAGTAGAATAGTGAAAATAAAAAATTATAAGTCAGGCAAATGAAGCATATATAAGTCATGCTTAATTACGAAAACAGACTTGTCATTGTGACTTACTGTATCGAATTCGAAGTTCTCATCCAGCTTGATGCTGAATCGCCTATCATCAACAAGGAAATTTCTGTCGCACTGGCCGCGCTGGTCTTCACAGTATTGGCACATAATGAAATTTTTTCCGTTGTCAGACGACATTTCCTATATATGTTCATATTAGGCGAAACATTAAACACTTACTAATTCAATTAATTCAACTAGTTCAAATAATAATCTCATATACGCACCTAAATTATCTTACTAAAAATAAACTATTTCTATTAATTCAACTAGTTCAACTAAACATTTACTAAAAATAAACTAGTTATATTAGTTCAATTAGTTCAACTAAGCATTTACTAAAAATAAACTAGTTCTATTAATTCAACTAGTTCAAATAATCTCATATACATAAATTTTCTTAATAAAAATAAACTAGTTCTAATTCATCTAACATGCATTAACATTTCTAACATTCTAAAAATAAACTAGTTATATTAATTAATTCATCTAAACAATAGAAAACAGAAAATGCGTGTGTGTGTCACTAGTAGAAAACGGAGCTTTAGCGCCGGTTCCTAAGGGCCTTTAGTGCCGGTTCTATAACCGGCACTAAAGCCCCCCCCCTTTAGTACCGGTTCGGCATGAACCGGCGCTAAAGTGCCACCACGTGGCGTGAGCTCGCGCCCTGGTATGGGGGACCTTTAGTACCGGTTGGTGTTATCAACCGGTACTAAAGGTTTTTTTTGAATTATTTTTTTGAAAATTTTGGAAAAAAATTTGATTTTTTTTCGATTTTTAATTTTTCTGAATTATTTGATGATTTATTCTCTAATCACCTCTCTTAACTGCTCAAGTGTGGATCACTCATTCCAAATCATCTAACTTCCCGACCGGTCACCCATCCCTCTCACTACTCTAGCCCGAGCACGCTTAACTTTCGGGTTCTATTCTCCTTCGTTTTCGAGTCTGCACTTGTTGTTTTCCTAACAATAGTAGGATGTCAATCCTATTAACCCTCGGGAGTTTAGCTTGAGCATGAACTCACACATTTCACCGTTTGAGTTTGAAACTATTATTCTAAAAAACTGTAATTATTTAGTAACGCTAATATTTCTTGAATAAGTTTGACCATAGTTTGACCACAGTTTGACCATAGTTTGACCACAGTTTGACCATAGTTTGACCAGATTTGACAAAAATTCAAAAAATTGAAATAATTATTTAGTAACACTAATATTCTTGAATAATTATGTAGTAACATTAATACTTCTTGAATAAGTAGTTTGACCAGATTTAACCAAATTTAAAAAAAACTGAAATTTGACCATATCTTTTTTTCCTTTTGGAATTTGCGGATTCTAAAAAATTCCAAACAGGCTGTAGGCGATCTCCATTGGATGCGGATTTTCGTGCTAAATTTTTTGATATATTATACGTTTTTTTCCGACATCGTATGCAAAAGTTATAGCCGTTTTACGTTTTCCCTACACTTTTTGCAAAACATGTCCAAATTGTAGTTTTCAAATTTTCCTAACTAGTAGATGTAGTAATATAACTACCTCTCGAAGGATTTTATTTTTTGAAGTTTTTATCATTTTCTTTTGATTTTTTCAGAACTGAAATGGCGACACACGGGGGGGTAGAGTTTGAAAATTGCCCTATAGTGCCGGTTTGTGTCACAAACCGGTACTATAGGTCAGACCCCTTTAGTACCGGTTCGTGGCACGAACCGGGACTAAAGGTCTCAACCCCATTAGCACCGGTTCGTGCCTCAAACCGGGACTAAAGGTATAATCTTTAGTCCCGGTTTGAGGCATGAATCGGGACTAGTGGGCATCGCACCCTTTAGTCCCGGTTTGAGGCACAAACCGGGACTAAAGGGCACATGTGAACCGGGACTAATGCCTTAGCCGCATGAACCGGGATAAATGCTCACATTAGTCCCGGTTCATGATTGAACCGGGACTAATGTGAATATTGGCCCGGAACCATAGCCCTGTTTTCTACTAGTGTCTTGATGATTTAGTGAGTTCATGGCCACCAACAGAAATATTAGGGGGACATGATAAGGAGCTGTAAAATACAAAGAGCCACCGAGACTTATATCGAATAGTAATGCATATATTCAGGAATATGAAGTTCGCCAATTGTTCCAAAAAACAAGGAAAAATACTTGTTGATGTTTCAAGTGCACCAGAATAGATGCAAGTCCCAAGCATCCAGATGACTACTGTAGTCGATTGATACGAGTAAATGTATACAACAACAAACACTGCTTGACAATTGAGGTAATTAAACATTAAAGAACTTATTACATATGCTTTTCTTCATCCAGCATGATAACATGTTACTGCTATGATATGTGATTAACAGAGTAAGATTTCATCAAGCCTATGTCATGCATAACAGGAACATATTATAAAATACAGAATAGTAGTACAGTGCCTTCAAGTGTTGAATGACTCATGGTAGAGTAATAATCACAATAAACTATCAGTACTTGTGTGGCTAGTTGCAAGGTGTCTATCATCAGACACATCATCATCACAGTGGAGTAATATAGTGTAGACACATACCATGAGAGGATTGTTCCTTCCATTATGGCAACAACATTGTTGTTGCTGCTGATGGACACCTCGCTGTTGTGGCCGTTGTGTCCGCGATCATCAGACACCTTGCAACATTATGACAACAACATTTGCTTGGACTTGTCAAAATACAGAGGGAGAGGGACCTTCTCCATGGTTGAGTCCATGGGCATCAGGCAGTGGAATGGAAGAAGATGAAATCGAGAGGCGGGGTCGAACCTTGCTGCTGCTGCCGTTGTGCCCTTGACGCTGGAGCTGGCTCCATGGACAGCTGTTGGAGCTGGAGTATGGGGGTGACCTTGTTGAAAGAAATATTCTCCTCCTGCACAAGTTGACAACAACACCAACTTGAGAAACCAAGATTGAAGATTGAACACCAATTTGAAAGCAAGACCAATTTTCTGTCTGGATCAACAAGTGGTAACCGGGAGCCTTGCTCCAGGAGGAAATTAAAGAGAAGGGAGCAGAGGAGATAGCCCTGCCTGCGTCTGCCTTGGAGGAAGAACCACGATGAGGCAGTTGCTCTCCTTGAGCTTGCTTGATGGGGATGAGGGTTTGCAGGGGCCTGGTCAGCAAGACATCTCCTCGTCGCTGAACTGCATCAGATCCGCGGAGAGGAAGGCGGAAGCGACAATGGAGGAGCCGTCACCGGAGCCCACAAGGTCGATGGGCTTCCCGAGAAAGACCCGTCGACATCGAGTGAGGTTCATGTCCCCCGCCAGTGCCATTCACCGACACCATCGCTGGAGTGGTGGTGCGGATCTGACCTCTCGGACGCCATCACCTATAGGTTGGAGGCGAGGCTAGGGGGAGCGTAGGAAGAGGCGCGGTAGTGACGGGATCCTCCCGGACAAGGGAGATATGGTGGGTGTGGTGCGGCGGCAGCGGAGGGGAGCACGGCAACCGGTGGATGCGGCGGTGGTGGGTGGGGGAGTCGCAGGAGAGGAGGAGAAGAGATAGAGTGAGTGAGAATGGGCTTGGGGAGGGAGGTGGCAGCAGCGATCTGGAAGGGGAGGAAGCGACGAGTGGATGGGGAGGGAGGTGTCGATGACAATCTTCATGGACAGGAACTACGTGCGTGCAGCGAGCGCGGGGCGCGGGGTGGCGAAGCGACAGGCGAGGTTGGAGAGGTAGGAAGGAGGAGGCGGCAGCGAGCGGGTGGGAGGCGGGGAGGGCGAGGGGTAGAACGTGCGGCGGCGGTGTCGATCTGAATCGGGGGAGAGGATGAGATGGGATCGACGGGAGTTAGGGTTTGGGGTTGTTGGGCTGTGGGTGGGGTTCTTTTCTCCTTTTTCCTTGTAGATAAATGGGATGGATGGATGGTTGTGGGATGGAGAGATGGATGGATGGGTGGGCGCCATGTTATCGATCCGTGGGAATGCTTCTTACTGTTTTGAAAAACCAGTGATTTAAAAGAGTTTCCAAGTACTAAAACTAAAGGGATTTTGTGAAGTAGCTATCAAAAATATTTTGCAAAAGGGTACCACACAAATTTTCACTAGAGTTAGACAACATTTTGTGGATAAGGACCAATTTGTAGGCATTTCTGATCTTTCTAGCTACTTTTAATCATTTTTCGAGTGGCAAAAATGGTTTTTTTGTGAAGAACCTATGAAATATTTGTTGTAGAACTGGACTCCATAATTTTCTAAAATACTAGTCCACATTTAATATACAATTGACCAAATGGTTGGGTGTCAAAAACTTTGATCCACCTCACGTGAAAAACAAAAAATTCAGCAGATTCAGCTAGAAGCGGGTCAAATTTGAACTGCAGCAGCCTCATAGTTTGCTCTTTATTTTCTCCAAAAATCATTTAAAGGTACGTAAGTATCTACTTAATCGTAGAAACATAAAAAAAATTCCAAGATTCAACCACTAGCTAGGAACGGTCATTCTCGTCGTTTTGACCGCATTTCAAAACGGGCATACAAAATTCAAAAAAAATCAAAAAATTGGAAAACCTTCGCATTGTGTCATTACATGTGACCAAGTTACCAGGAAAAATAAGAAACTTGTAATACGACAATTCTTTTTAAAAAAGTGTTCTCAGAAATGAGCTATCATGTGTGAAGATTCATGGCTTTCATGCCAAATGATCAATCTTATGGCCACATTCATGGCATTGTTTGTTCAAATGATCTCATATTGTGCACAAGGGTGCATCTTGGGATGGAAAACAATGTTACCTAAGGAAGTTTTCATTTTCTTTGGACGAAAAATTCATTTTCTCTTTTCCGAGTGCCCAAAATGAGTTTTTTGTGAAGGACCTACCATATATTTGTCGCAATATTGGACCAAATCATTTTTATAAAATAATAGGGCATATTTAATGCAGAATTGACCAAATGGTTGGGTGTCAAAAGATTTGATCCACCTCTCGTGAAAAAGACAAACTTCCGTCGATTTAGTAGGAAGCGGGTAAAATTTGCACTGCAGCTGCCTCATAGTTTGCCCTTTATTTTTTCCAAAAATCATTTCTAGGTGCATAGGTTTCTATTTAATCATAGAAACACCAAAAAAATTCCAAGATTCGACTAGTAGCTAGGAACGGTCATGCCCCCCGTTTTGACCGCATTTTCAAACGGGCATAAAATATTAAAAAAAATAAAAAATTGGAAAACCTTCGCATTGTGTCATTATATGTGACCAAGTTACCAGGAAATATAATAAACTTGTAATACGGTAATTATTTTAAAAAAGTGTTCTCAGAAACGAGCTATCATGTGTGGAGATCAATGGCTTTCAAGCCAAATGATCAATCTTATGACCACATTCATGACATAGTTTATTCAAATTATCTCATATTGTGCACAACGGTGCATCTTGGGATGGCAAACAATGTTGCCTAAGGAAGTTTTCATTTTCTTTGGACGAAAAATTCATTTTTTATTTTCTGAGTGCCCAAAATGAGTTTTTTTTGAAGGACCTACCATATATTTGTTGTAAATTTGGACCAAATAAATTTTATAAAATACTAGGCCATATTTAATGCACAATTGACAAAATGGTTGGGTTTCAAAAGGTTTGATCCACCTCTCATGAAAAAGACAAATTCCCGCCGATTCAATAGGAAATGGGTCAAATTTGAACTACAGTTGCCTTATAGTTTGCTCTTTATTTTTTCCAAAAATCATTTCTAGTTGCATAAGTATCTATTTAATCAGAAATACATGGTTTCGTGGCGATACATCGAGGTTTGGACGGTGGCCGAGGGCCCCAACTCTAGAGCGCGTAAACTCGCATGCCCGTCGCGTGGTCACCGCATGACTGTGGAGTTGCCATACGTTCTGGGTGGCCTAGGCATGTCTAGTGGGTTGGGCATCATATCATCAACATATATATATATATATACTCTAGCTAGCTAGCTAAAAAACATTGTAGTCGTCATTATCACTATTTAATCATCATAGTCATTACCGCTATCTAATCACCACCAACAGTAGCTTAAAGAAGAAACATTCACTTGTACCAGGAGCAAAAATATCATCGAGTTCAACATGATTGTCATGATATTATAAGCGTTCATATATAACACCACAAAAGCAAATCACTCTTTGAGATTAAGTTAAAAACGAAGAACACGGACATGAAAGGACAAGTACTAAGAGCAGCATGAACTAGCTAAATCACTCCTGCTATCTACTCTCTCTCTCTCTCTCTGGTAAAATAGCATAGAACATGTATAGCTCTCCCGATTCATCATACTGGAGCATGCAGATGAACCTGTCTCCTAATCGTGAGTTGCGCTTCTCATTGCTGCCCCCTAGTACTTCTCTGCGATCGTTAACAATTTTGCTCCAATCTTTCACTATTAAGCATTCATCGCTTTTAGAAATCCTGAATGCACTCATGTGCAATGTAGGATATCTTGGTCGTAAGCTAACCATTGACATGTGACCTTTAGTCTCGATCCACTAAGGCACAATTGTCATCGGGAGTCCATGTTGAAGAATATCGTATAGTAATTAATATACTTAGCAATGAAAGTTTAGCAAAAAATAATGTATCCAAAAGATGCACTGAGGACAAATAGTAAAAATATTACCATCTTTCGTAAATAGATGTGACTGTTGTTCAATACGATCACTATTGGTCGCACATTTTGAGTACTAACATTTCTAAGTGCAGGAAGAATATTTGTCTTGACAGTATGAAGATCCTCAAGCCATGAAACATAATGACTTATCTCCTCACAATTTAGTTCAGCTCCGGGACAGTAGTAGGTCATGTCTACCAAGCGCCGGACATGTTTGCTTGAATGGAGATAAGCTGTCAATAGAAATTGGTTGTCAATTATTTTTGAATAAGCAATATCAAAGACAAAAATATAGTTGAGAAGAACTCACATAATGGTAGAATTGGAGGCGTCTGCACATCGACCCATATGTCTCTATTACCTTCAATATCATCTTCCGGACGAATATCAAAGATGATAACCGTACCAGGCTCAAATGCATAAGCCTTGCATAGTGCTTGCCAAGTTTTGCATTTAAAATAGGTGTACGTGTGTGCATTATATACATTGACGTTGAAAGTATAACCATGCTCAGTTTTCAGGTAAACTCTCTTTACCTCCATAGTTTCCATATCATTGAAACCTATCTTATCCAAGACAAAAATTCTTGCATGGCAGGGGATGCGCTAGTAGAATAGTGAAAATAAAAAATTATAAGTCAGGCAAATGAAGCATATATAAGTCATGCTTAATTACGAAAACAGACTTGTCGTTGTGACTTACTGTATCGAATTCGAAGTTCTCATCCAGCTTGATGTTGAATCGCCTATCATCAACAAGGAAATTTCTGTCGCACTGGCCGCGCTGGTCTTCACAGTATTGGCACATAATGAAATTTTTTCCGTCGTCAGACGACATTTCCTATATATGTTCATATTAGGCGAAACATTAAACACTTACTAATTCAATTAATTCAACTAGTTCAAATAATAATCTCATATACGCACCTAAATTTTCTTACTAAAAATAAACTATTTCTATTAATTCAACTAGTTCAACTAAACATTTACTAAAAATAAACTAGTTATATTAATTCAATTAGTTCAACTAACCATTTACTCAAAATAAACTAGTTCTATTAATTCAACTAGTTCAAATAATCTCATATACATAAATTTTCTTAATAAAAATAAACTAGTTCTAATTCATCTAACATGCATTAACATTTCTAACATTCTAAAAATAAACTAGTTATATTAATTAATTCATCTAAACAATAGAAAACAGAAAATGTGTGTGTGTGTCACTAGTAGAAAACGGAGCTTTAGCGCCGGTTCGTAAGGGCCTTTAGTGCCAGCTCTATAACCGGCACTAAAGCCCCCCCCCCCTTTAGTACCGGTTCGGCACGAACCGGCGCTAAAGTGCCACCACGTGGCGTGAGCTCGCGCCCTGGTATGGGGGACCTTTAGTACCGTTTGGTGTTATCAACCGGTACTAAAGGTTTTCTTTGAATTTTTTTTTTTGAAAATTTTGGAAAAAAAATTTGATTTTTTTTCGATTTTTAATTTTTCTAAAGTATTTGATGATTTATTCTCTAATCACCTCTCTTAACTGCTCAAATGTGGATCACTCATTCCAAATCATCTAACTTCCCGACCGGTCACCCATCCCTCTCACTACTCTAGCCCGAGCACGCTTAACTTTTGGGTTCTATTCTCCTTCGTTTTCGAGTCTGCACTTGTTGTTTTCCTGACAATAGTAGGATGTCAATCCTATTAACTCTTGGGAGTTTAGCTTGAGCATGAACTCACACATTTCACCGTTTGAGTTTGAAACTATTATTCTAAAAAACTGTGATTATTTAGTAACGCTAATATTCCTTGAATAAGTTTGACCATAGTTTGACCACAGTTTGACCATAGTTTGACCACAGTTTGACCATAGTTTGACCAGATTTGACAAAAATTCAAAAAATTGAAATAATTATTTAGTAACACTAATATTCTTGAATAATTATGTAGTAACATTAATACTTCTTGAATAAGTAGTTTGACCAGATTTAACCAAATTTAAAAAAACTGAAATTTGACCATATCTTTTTTCCTTTTGGAATTTGCGGATTCTAAAAAAATTCCAAACAGGCTGTAGGCGGTCTCCATTGGATGCGGATTTTCGTGCTAAATTTTTTGATATATTATACGTTTTTTCCCGACATCGTATGCAAAAGTTATAGCCGTTTTACGTTTTCCCTACACTTTTTGCAAAACATGTCCAAATTGTAGTTTTCAAATTTTCCTAACTAGTAGATGTAGTAATATAACTACCTCTCGAAGGATTTTATTTTTTGAAGTTTTTATCATTTTCTTTTGATTTTTTCAGAACTGAAATGGCGACACACGGGGGGGGGGTAGAGTTTGAAAATTGCCCTATAGTGCCGGTTTGTGTCACAAACCGGTACTATAGGTCAGACCCCTTTAGTACCGGTTCGTGGCACGAACCGGGACTAAAGGTCTCAACCCCATTAGCACCGGTTCGTGCCTCAAACCGGGACTAAAGGTATAATCTTTAGTCCCGGTTTGAGGCATGAACCGGGACTAGTGGGCATCGCACCCTTTAGTCCCGGTTTGAGGCACAAACCGGGACTAAAGGGCACATGTGAACCGGGACTAATGCCTTAGCCGCATGAACCGGGATAAATGCTCACATTAGTCCCGGTTCATGATTGAACCGGGACTAATGTGAATATTGGCCCGGAACCACTGCCCTGTTTTCTACTAGTGTCTTGATGATTTAGTCAGTTCATGGCCACCAACGGAAATATTAGGGGGACATGATAAGGAGCTGTAAAATACAAAGAGCCACCGAGACTTATATCAAATAGTAATGCATATATTCAGGAATATGAAGTTCGCCAATTGTTCCAAAAAACAAGGAAAATACTTGTTGATGTTTCAAGTGCACCAGAATAGATCAAGTCCCAAGCATCCAGATGACTACTGTAGTCGATTGATACGAGTAAATGTATACAACAACAAACACTGCTTGACAATTGAGGTAATTAAACATTAAAGAACTTATTACATATGCTTTTCTTCATCCAGCATGATAACATGTTACTGCTATGATATGTGATTAACAGAGTAAGATTTCATCAAGCCTATGTCATGCATAATAGGAACATATTATAAAATACAGAATAGTAGTACAGTGCCTTCAAGTGTTGAATGACTCATGGTACAGTAATAATCACAATAAACTATCAGTACTTGTGTGGCTAGTTGCAAGGTGTCTATCATCAGACACATCCTCATCACAGTGGAGTAATATAGTGTAGACACATACCATGAGAGGATTGTTCCTTCCATTATGACAACAACATTGTTGCTGCTGCTGATGGACACCTCGCTGCTGCGGCCGTTGTGTCCGCGAGCATCAGACACCTTGCAACATTATGACAACAACATTGGCTTGGACTTGTCAAAATACAGAGGGAGAGGGACCTTCTCCATGGTTGAGTCCATGGGCATCAGGTAGTGGAATGGAAGAAGATGAAATCGAGAGGCGGGGTCGAACCTTGCTGCTGCTGCCGTTGTGCCCTTGACACTGGAGCTGGCTCCGTGGACAGCTGTTGGAGCTGGAGTATGGGGGTGACCTTGTTGAAAGAAATATTCTCCTCCTACACAAGTTGACAACAACACCAACTTGAGAAACCAAGATTGAAGATTGAACACCAATTTGAAAGCAAGACCAATTTTCTGTCTGGATCAACAAGTGGTAACCGGGAGCCTTGCTCTAGGAGGAAATTAAAGAGAAGGGAGTAGAGGAGATAGCCCTGCTTGCGTCTGCCTTGGAGGAAGAACCACGATGAGGAAGTTGCTCTCCTTGAGCTTGCTTGATGGGGATGAGGGTTTGCAGGGGCCTGGTCAGCGAGACATCTCCTCGTCGCTGAACTGCATCAGATCCGCGGGGAGGAAGGCGGAAGCGACAATGGAGGAGCCGTCACCGGAGCCCACAAGGTCGATGGGCTTCCCGAGAAAGACCCGTCGACATCGAGTGAGGTTCATGTCCCCCGCCAGTGCCGTTCACCGACACCATCGCTGGAGTGGTGGTGCGGATCTGACCTCTCGGACGCCATCACCTATAGGTTGGAGGCGAGGCTAGGGGGAGCGTAGGAAGAGGCGTGGTAGTGACGGGATCCTCCCGGACAAGGGAGATATGGTGGGTGTGGTGCGGCGGCAGCGGGGGGGAGCACGGCAACCGGTGGATGCGGCGGTGGGGGGTGGGGGAGTCGCAGGAGAGGAGGAGAAGAGATAGAGTGAGTGAGAATGGGCTTGGGGAGGGAGGTGGCAGCAGTGATCTGGAAGGGGAGGAAGCGACGAGTGGATGGGGAGGGAGGTGTCGGCGACGATCTTCATGGACAGGAACTACGTGCGTGCAGCGAGCGCGGGGCGCGGGGTGGCGAAGCGACAGGCGAGGTTGGAGAGGTAGGAAGGAGGAGGCGGCAGCGAGCGGGTGGGAGGTGGGGAGGGCGAGGGGCAGAACGTGCGGCGGCGGTGTCGATCTGAATCGGGGGAGAGGATGAGATGGGATCGACGGGAGTTAGGGTTTGGGGTTGTTGGGCTGTGGGTGGGGTTCTTTTCTCCTTTTTCCTTGTAGATAAATGGGATGGATGGATGGTTGTGGGATGGAGAGATGGATGGATGGGTGGGCGCCATGTCATCGATCTGTGGGAATGCTTCTTACTGTTTCGAAAAACCAGTGATTTAAAAGAGTTTCCAAGTACTAAAACTAAAGGGATTTTGTGAAGTAGCTATCAAAAATATTTTGCAAAAGGGTACCACACAAATTTTCACTAGAGTTGGACAACATTTTGTGGATAAGGACCAATTTGTAGGCATTTCTGATCTTTCTAGCTACTTTTAATCATTTTTCGAGTGGCAAAAATGGTTTTTTGTGAAGAACCTATGAAATATTTGTTGTAGAACTGGACTCCATAATTTTCTAAAATACTAGTCCACATTTAATATACAATTGACCAAATGGTTGGGTGTCAAAAACTTTGATCCACCTCGCGTGAAAAACAAAAAATTCAGCAGATTCAGCTGGAAGCGGGTCAAATTTGAACTGCAGCTGCCTCATAGTTTGCTCTTTATTTTATCCAAAAATCATTTAAAGGTACATAAGTATCTACTTAATCGTAGAAACATAAAAAAAATTCCAAGATTCAACCACTAGCTAGGAACGGTCATTCTCGTCGTTTTGACCGCATTTCAAAACGGGCATACAAAATTCAAAAAAAATCAAAAAATTGGAAAACCTTCGCATTGTGTCATTACATGTTACCAAGTTACCAGGAAAAATAAGAAACTTGTAATACGACAATTCTTTTAAAAAAAGTGTTCTCAGAAATGAGCTATCATGTGTGAAGATTCATGGCTTTCATGCCAAATGATCAATCTTATGGCCACATTCATGGCATTGTTTGTTCAAATGATCTCATATTGTGCACAAGGGTGCATCTTGGGATGGAAAACAATGTTGCCTAAGGAAGTTTTCATTTTCTTTGGACGAAAAATTCATTTTCTCTTTTCCGAGTGCCCAAAATGAGTTTTTTGTGAAGGACCTACCATATATTTGTTGCAATATTGGACCAAATCATTTTTATAAAATAATAGGGCATATTTAATGCACAATTGACCAAATGGTTGGGTGTCAAAAGATTTGATCCACCTCTCATGAAAAAGACAAACTTCCGTCGATTTAGTAGGAAGCGGGTAAAATTTGAACTGCAGCTACCTCATAGTTTGCTCTTTATTTTTTCCAAAAATCATTTCTAGGTGCATAGGTTTCTATTTAATCAGAGAAACACCAAAAAAATTCCAAGATTCGACTAGTAGCTAGGAACGGTCATGCCCTCCGTTTTGACCACATTTTCAAACGGGCATAAAAAATAAGTAAAAAATAAAAAATTGGAAAACCTTCGCATTGTGTCATTACATGTGACCCACTTACCAGGAAAAATAAGAAACTTGTAATACGGCAATTCTTTTTAAAAAAGTGTTCTCAGAAATGAGCTATCATGTGTGAAGATTCATGGCTTTCATGCCAAATGATCAATCTTATGGCCACATTCATGGCATTGTTTGTTCAAATGATCTCATATTGTGCACAAGGGTGCATCTTGGGATGGAAAACAATGTTGCCTAAGGAAGTTTTCATTTTCTTTGGACGAAAAATTCATTTTCTCTTTTCCAAGTGCCCAAAATGAGTTTTTTGTGAAGGACCTACCATATATTTGTTGCAATATTGGACCAAATCATTTTTATAAAATAATAGGGCATATTTAATGCACAATTGACCAAATGGTTGGGTGTCAAAAGATTTGATCCACCTCTCGTGAAAAAGACAAACTTCCGTCGATTTAGTAGGAAGCGGGTAAAATTTGAACTGCAGCTGCCTCATAGTTTGCTCTTTATTTTTTCCAAAAATCATTTCTAGGTGCATAGGTTTCTATTTAATCAGAGAAACACCAAAAAAATTCCAAGATTCGACTAGTAGCTAGGAACGGTCATGCCCTCCGTTTTGACCGCATTTTCAAACGGGCATAAAAAATAAAAAAAAATAAAAAAATGGAAAACCTTCGCATTGTGTCATTATATGTGACCAAGTTACCAGGAAATATAATAAACTTGTAATACGGTAATTATTTTAAAAAAGTGTTCTCAGAAACGAGCTATCATGTGTGGAGATCAATGGCTTTCAAGCCAAATGATCAAACTTATGACCACATTCATGACATAGTTTATTCAAATTATCTCATATTGTGCACAACGGTGCATCTTGGGATGGCAAACAATGTTGCCTAAGGAAGTTTTCATTTTCTTTGGACGAAAAATTCATTTTTTATTTTCTGAGTGCCCAAAATGAGTTTTTTTGTGAAGGACCTACCATATATTTGTTGTAAATTTGGACCAAATAAATTTTATAAAATACTAGGCCATATTTAATGCACAATTGACAAAATGGTTGGGTTTCAAAAGTTTTGATCCACCTCTCATGAAGAAGACAAATTCCCGCCGATTCAATAGGAAATGGGTCAAATTTGAACTACAATTGCCTTATAGTTTGCTCTTTATTTTTTCCAAAAATCATTTCTAGTTGCATAAGTATCTATTTAATCAGAAATACATGGTTTCGTGGCGATACATCGAGGTTTGGACGGTGGCCGAGGGACCCAACTCTAGAGCGCGTAAACTCGCATGCCCGTCGCGTGGTCACCGCATGACTATGGAGTTGCCATACGTTCTGGGTGGCCTAGGCATGTCTAGTGGGTTGGGCATCATATCATCAACATATATATATATATATATACTCTAGCTAGCTAGCTAAAAAACATCGTAGTCGTCATTATCACTATTTAATCAACATAGTCATTACCGCTATCTAATCACCACCAACAGTAGCTTAAAGAAGAAACATTCACTTGTACCAGGAGCAAAAATATCATCGAGTTCAACATGATTGTCATGATATTATAAGTGTTCATATATAACACCACAAAAGCAAATCACTCTTTGAGATGAAGTTCAAAACGAAGAACACGGACATGAAAGGACAAGTACTAAGAGCAGCATGAACTAGCTAAATCACTCCTGCTAGCTACTCTCTCTCTCTGGTAAAATAGCATAGAACATGTATAGCTCTCCCGATTCATCATACTGGAGCATGCAGATGAACCTGTCTCCTAATCGTGGGTTGCGCTTCTCATTGCTGCCCCCTAGTACTTCTCTGCGATCGTTAACAATTTTGCTCCAATCTTTCACTATTAAGCATTCATCGCTTTTAGAAATCCTGAATGCACTCATGTGCAATGTAGGATATCTTGGTCGTAAGCTAACCATTGACATGTGACCTTTAGTCTCGATCCACTGAGGCACAATTGTCATCGGGAGTCCATGTTGAAGAATATCGTATAGTAATTAATATACTTAGCAATGAAAGTTTAGCAAAAAATAATGTATCCAAAAGATGCACTGAGGACAAATAGTAAAAATATTACCATCTTTCGTAAATAGATGTGACCGTAGTTCAATATGATCACTATTGGTCGCACGTTTTGAGTACTAACATTTCTAAGTGCAGGAAGAATATTTGTCTTGACAGTATGAAGATCCTCAAGCCATGAAACATAATGACTTATCTCCTCACAATTTAGTTCAGCTCCGGGACAGTAGTAGGTCATGTCTACCAAGCGCCGGACATGTTTGCTTGAATGGAGATAAGCTGTCAATAGAAATTAGTTGTCAATTATTTTTGAATAAGCAATATCAAAGACAAAAATATAGTTGAGAAGAACTCACATAATGGTAGAATTGGAGGCGTCTGCACATCGACCCATATGTCTCTATTACCTTCAATATCATCTTCCGGACGAATATCAAAGGTGATAACCGTACCAGGCTCAAATGCATAAGCCTTGCATAGTGCTTGCCAAGTTTTACATTTAAAATAGGTGTACGTGTGTGCATTATATACATTGACGTTGAAAGTATAACCATGCTCAGTTTTCAGGTAAACTCTCTTTACCTCCATAGTTTCCATATCATTGAAACCTATCTTATCCAAGACAAAAATTCTTGCATGGCAGGGGATGCGCTAGTAGAATAGTGAAAATAAAAAATTATAAGTCAGGCAAATGAAGCATATATAAGTCATGCTTAATTACGAAAACAGACTTGTAGTTGTGACTTACTGTATCGAATTCGAAGTTCTCATCCAGCTTGATGCTGAATCGCCTATCATCAACAAGGAAATTTCTGTCACACTAGCCGCGCTGGTCTTCACAGTATTGGCACATAATGAAATTTTTTCCGTCGTCAGACGACATTTCCTATATATGTTCATATTAGGCGAAACATTAAACACTTACTAATTCAATTAACTCAACTAGTTCAAATAATAATCTCATATACGCACCTAAATTTTCTTACTAAAAATAAACTATTTATATTAATTCAACTAGTTCAACTAAACATTTACTAAAAATAAACTAGTTATATTAATTCAATTAGTTCAACTAAGCATTTACTAAAAATAAACTAGTTCTATTAATTCAACTAGTTCAAATAATCTCATATACATAATTTTTCTTAATAAAAATAAACTAGTTCTAATTCATCTAACATGCATTAACATTTCTAACATTCTAAAAATAAACTAGTTATATTAATTAATTCATCTAAGCAATAGAAAACAGAAAATGTGTGTGTGTGTGTCACTAGTAGAAAACGGAGCTTTAGCGCCGGTTCGTAAGGGCCTTTAGTGCCGGTTCCATAACCGGCACTAAAGTGTGGGCACTAAAGCCCCCCCCCTTTAGTACCGGTTCGGCACGAACCGGCACTAAAGTGCCACCACGTGGCGTGAGCTCGCGCCCTGGTATGGGGGACCTTTAGTACCGGTTGCTGTTACCAACCAGTACTAAAGGTTTTTTTTGAATTTTTTTTGAAAATTTTGGAAAAACAATTGTTTTTTTTTCGATTTTTAATTTTTTTGAATTATTTGATGATTTATTCTCTAATCACCTCTCTTAACTGCTCAAGTGTGGATCACTCATTCCAAATCATCTAACTTCCCGACCGGTCACCCATCCCTCTCACTACTCTAGCCCGAGCACGCTTAACTTTCAGGTTCTATTCTCCTTCGTTTTCGAGTCTACACTTGTTGTTTTCCTGACAATAGTAGAATGTCAATCCTATTAACCCTCAGGAGTTTAGCTTGAGCATGAAGTCACACATTTCACCGTTTGAGTTTGAAACTATTATTCTAAAAAACAGTAATTATTTAGTAACGCTAATATTTCTTGAATAAGTTTGACCATAGTTTTACCCCAGTTTGACCATACTTTGACCACAGTTTGACCATAGTTTGACCAGATTTGACAAAAATTCAAAAAATTGAAATAATTATTTAGTAACACTAATATTCTTGAATAATTATGTAGTAACATTAATACTTCTTGAATAAGTAGTTTGACCAGATTTAACCAAATTTAAAAAAAAACTGAAATTTGACCATATCTTTTTTTTCCTTTTGGAATTTGCGGATTCTAAAAAATTCCAAACGGGCCGTAGGCGATCTCCATCGGATGCGGATTTTCATGCTGAATTTTTTGATATATTATACGTTTTTTTCCGACATCGTATGCAAAAGTTATAGCCGTTTTACATTTTCCCTACACTTTTTGCAAAACATGTCCAAATTGTAGTTTTCAAATTTTCCTAACTAGTAGATGTAGTAATATAACTACCTCTCGAAGGATTTTATTTTTTGAAGTTTTTATCATTTTCTTTTGATTTTTTCAGAACTGAAATGGCGACACACGGGGGGGTAGAGTTTGAAAATTGCCCTATAGTGCCGGTTTGTGTCACAAACCGGTACTATAGGTCAGACCCCTTTAGTACCAGTTCGTGGCACGAACCGGGACTAAAGGTCTCAACCCCATCAGCACCGGTTCGTGCCTCAAACCGGGACTAAAGGTATAATCTTTAGTCCCGGTTTGAGGCATGAACCGGGACTACTGGGCATCGCACCCTTTAGTCCCGGTTTGAGGCACAAACCGGGACTAAAGGGCACATGTGAACCGGGACTAATGCCTTAGCCGCATGAACCGGGATAAATGCTCACATTAGTCCCGGTTCATGATTGAACCGGGACTAATGTGAATATTGGCCCGGAACCATAGCCCTGTTTTCTACTAGTGTCTTGATGATTTACTGAGTTCATGGCCACCAACAGAAATATTAGGGGGACATGATAAGGAGCTGTAAAATACAAAGAGCCGCCGAGACTTATATCGAATAGTAATGCATATATTCAGGAATATGAAGTTCGCCAATTGTTCCAAAAAACAAGGAAAATACTTGTTGATGTTTCAAGTACACCAGAATAGATGCAAGTCCCAAGCATACAGATGACTACTGTAGTCGATTGATACGAGTAAATGTATACAACAACAAACACTGCTTGACAATTGAGGTAATTAAACATTAAAGAACTTATTACATATGCTTTTCTTCATCCAGCATGATAACATGTTACTGCTATGATATGTGATTAACAGAGTAAGATTTCATCAAGCCTATGTCATGCATAACAGGAACATATTATAAAATACAGAATAGTAGTACAGTGCCTTTAAGTGTTGAATGACTCATGGTACAGTAATAATCACAATAAACTATCAGTACTTGTGTGGCTAGTTGCAAGGTGTCTATCATCAGACACATCATCATCACAGTGGAGTAATATAGTGTAGACACGTACCATGAGAGGATTGTTCCTTCCATTATGACAACAACATTGTTGCTGCTGCTGATGGACACCTCGCTGCTGCGGCCGTTGTGTCCGCGAGCATCAGACACCTTGCAACATTATGACAACAACATTGGCTTGGACTTGTCAAAATACAGAGGGAGAGGGACCTTCTCCATGGTTGAGTCCATGGGCATCAGGCAGTGGAATGGAAGAAGATGAAATCGAGAGGCGGGGTCGAACCTTGCTGCTGCTGCCGTTGTGCCCTTGACGCTGGAGCTGGCTCCGTGGACAGCTGTTGGAGCTGGAGTATGGGGGTGACCTTGTTGAAAGAAATATTCTCCTCCTGCACAAGTTGACAACAACACCAACTTGAGAAACCAAGATTGAAGATTGAACACCAATTTGAAAGCAAGACCAATTTTCTGTCTGGATCAACAAGTGCTAACCAAGAGCCTTGCTCCAGGAGGAAATTAAAGAGAAGGGAGCAGAGGAGATAGCCCTGCCTGCGTCTGCCTTGGAGGAAGAACCACGATGAGGCAGTTGCTCTCCTTGAGCTTGCTTGATGGGGATGAGGGTTTGCAGGGGCCTGGTCAGCGAGACATCTCCTCGTCGCTGAACTGCATCAGATCCGCGGAGAGGAAGGCGGAAGCGACAATGCAGGAGCCGTCACCGGAGCCCACAAGGTCGATGGGCTTCCCAAGAAAGACCCGTCGACATTGAGTGAGGTTCATGTCCCCCGCCAGTGCCGTTCACCGAAACCATCGCTGGAGTGGTGGTGCGGATCTGACCTCTCGGACGCCATCACCTATAGGTTGGAGGCGAGGCTAGGGGGAGCGTAGGAAGAGGCGCGGTAGTGACGGGATCCTCCCGGACAAGGGAGATATGGTGGGTGTGGTGCGGCGGCAGCGGAGGGGAGCACGGCAACCGGTGGATGCGGCGGTGGTGGGTGGGGGAGTCGCAGGAGAGGAGGAGAAGAGATAGAGTGAGTGAGAATGGGCTTGGGGAGGGAGGTGGCAGCAGCGATCTGGAAGGGGAGGAAGCGATGAGTGGATGGGGAGGGAGGTGTCGGCGACGATCTTCATGGACAGGAACTACGTGCGTGCAGCGAGCGCGGGGCGCGGGGCGGCGAAGCGACAGGTGAGGTTGGAGAGGTAGGAAGGAGGAGGCGGCAGCGAGCGGGTGGGAGGCGGGGAGGGCGAGGGGCAGAACGTGCGGCGGCGGTGTCGATCTGAATCGGGGGAGAGGATGATATGGGATCGACGGGAGTTAGGGTTTGGGGTTGTTGGGCTGTGGGTGGGGTTCTTTTCTCCTTTTTCCTTGTAGATAAATGGGATGGATGGATGGTTGTGGGATGGAGAGATGGATGGATGGGTGGGCGCCATGTCATCGATCCGTGGGAATGCTTCTTACTGTTTCGAAAAACCAGTGATTTAAAAGAGTTTCCAAGTACTAAAACTAAAGGGATTTTGTGAAGTAGCTATCAAAAATATTTTTCAAAAGGGTACCACACAAATTTTCACTAGAGTTAGACAACATTTTGTGGATAAGGACCAATTTGTAGGCATTTTTGATCTTTCTAGCTACTTTTAATCATTTTTCGAGTGGCAAAAATGGTTTTTTTGTGAAGAACCTATGAAATATTTGTTGTAAAACTGGACTCCATAATTTTCTAAAATACTTGTCCATATTTAATATACAATTTACCAAATGGTTGGGTGTCAAAAACTTTGATCCACCTCGCGTGAAAAACAAAAATTTCAGCAGATTCAGCTGGAAGCGGGTCAAATTTGAACTGCAGCTGCCTCATAGTTTGCTCTTTATTTTCTCCAAAAATCATTTAAAGGTACATAAGTATCTACTTAATCGTAGAAACATAAAAAATATTCCAAGATTCAACCACTAGCTAGGAACGGTCATTCTCGTCATTTTGACCGCATTTCAAAACGGGCATACAAAATTCAAAAAAAATCAAAAAATTAGAAAACCTTCGCATTGTGTCATTACATGTGACCCACTTACCAGGAAAAATAAGAAACTTGTAATACGGCAATTCTTTTTAAAAAGTGTTCTCAGAAATGAGCTATCATGTGTGAAGATTCATGGCTTTCATGCCAAATGATCAATCTTATGGCCACATTCATGGCATTGTTTGTTCAAATGATCTCATATTGTGCACAAGGGTGCATTTTGGGATGGAAAACAATGTTGCCTAAGGAAGTTTTCATTTTCTTTGGACGAAAAATTCATTTTCTCTTTCCAAGTGCCCAAAATGAGTTTTTTGTGAAGGACCTACCATATATTTGTTGCAATATTGGACCAAATCATTTTTATAAAATAATAGGGCATATTTAATGCACAATTGACCAAATTGTTGGGTGTCAAAAGATTTGATCCACCTCTCGTGAAAAAGACAAACTTCCGTCGATTTAGTAGGAAGCGGGTAAAATTTGAACTGCAGCTGCCTCATAGTTTGCTCTTTATTTTTTCCAAAAATAATTTCTAGGTGCATAGGTTTCTATTTAATCAGAGAAACAACAAAAAATTTCCAAGATTCGACTAGTAGCTAGGAACGGTCATGCCCTCCGTTTTGACCGCATTTTCAAACGGGCAAAAAAATTAAAAAAAATTAAAAATTGGAAAACCTTCGCATTGTGTCATTATATGTGACCAAGTTACCAGGAAATATAATAAACTTTTAATACGGTAATTATTTTAAAAAAGTGTTCTCAGAAACGAGCTATCATGTGTGGAGATCAATGGCTTTCAAGCCAAATGATCAATCTTATGACCACATTCATGACATAGTTTATTCAAATTATCTCATATTGTGCACAACAGTGCATCTTGGGATGGCAAACAATGTTGCCTAAGGAAGTTTTCATTTTCTTTGGACGAAAAATTCATTTTTTATTTTCTGAGTGCCCAAAATGAGTTTTTTTGTGAAGGACCTACCATATATTTGTTGTAAATTTGGACCAAATAAATTTTATAAAATACTAGGCCATATTTAATGCACAATTGACAAAATGGTTGGGTTTCAAAAGTTTTGATCCACCTCTCATGAAAAAGACAAATTCCTGCCGATTCAATAGGAAATGGGTCAAATTTGAACTACAGTTGCCTTATAGTTTGCTCTTTATTTTTTCCAAAAATCATTTCTAGTTGCATAAGTATCTATTTAATCATAAATACATGGTTTGGTGGCGATACATCGAGGTTTGGACGGTGGCCGAGGGCCCCAACTCTAGAGTGCGTAAACTCGCATGCCCGTCGCGTGGTCACCGCATGACTGTGGAATTGCCATACGTTCTAGGTGGCCTAGGCATGTCTAGTGGGTTGGGCACTCCCCAGGTAGGTACTAGGAATAAAACTACAACATAAGATTCTCATGAGGAGACCGAACTATGCTCAAACATGAATTAGCAGCCAAATGTTTGATTAACGGTACGGAAAATGCACATGGCCAATGGGCGTGAGTTTTGGCTGAGGATGATCACCTACTAAGAATACTGTCTTCACAAATTTTCAGCTCAAAAGGAGGAGCCTTGGTGGTACTTGCTTTGCAAAGTACAAAAATATGAATGTTGAAGCTGGGCTCAAAATAATGAATGAATTGAGCTGAAATTTGATGGAGGATGGTTATTTAAGCATAGGAAAGCACTGTAGAAAATTGATACCATTTGGACATGCCAAAGTGGTACTTCCTTCACAATGCTCTTCTCTGGACAGAAACTTGGAAAAATTAGCGAGAGAAATTTGATAAATGAGATGAGCTCAAATTTGGTGCAGGTAAGTTACATAGGTATGGTCATGCACTGGTAAATTTTCACATCATCTGGGTAAGCCTAGCTAGTACTTACTTCACAAAGTTCTCTTGAGATAGAAACTTTGGAAATTTTTTGAGAAAATTTTACCAGGAAAATGGAGCTGAATATTATCACGTGGCAATTATTTGGGTATGGAAGAGTGCCCAAAAAGTTTGAGGGTAATAGGAGGGGTCTAGATAACACTTGCTTTGCAACGTGTCAATCTAACCATAAAATATAAATTGAACCTGGGCTCACATAGATGATTTGACTAAGCTGCAATTTGAAGGAGGCTGATAATTTGGGCAAATAAAGGAACTTTACAAATTTCATGTCATTTGGATATATAAAAATGGTACTTCCTTCACAAAGGTTTTAGGTGGACAAAAACTTTGGAAATTTCCCGAGGAAGATTTACTGGGCAAATGGAGCTGAATTTTGTCATGAGGTAATGATTTGGATAGGAAATAGTGCCCAAAATTTTTGAGGGCAATCAAGAATATATAAATAGCACTTCCTTCACAAAGTGTTGTTTTGAATAGAATAGGAAAATGAATATTGTTGAATTATTTTTGAACTAGGCAAGGAAGGGTTTTTACATATTTGACAAAGATATGACCCAAAGAATTTATGAGATTTTTTTGGTAATTTTGGGAATGACAGAAATATAGGTTGCTTCACAACCTAGGGCAAAAATTGACACATGGACATGACACATAGGCAAAACTGATAAGGTTATGACCATCTATATTGGTCGTGATCAGCTAGAAATAAGGCAGCAGACCACTGCTGTCTGCTTTATGACCATTTCGTGTAAGGAAATTACGACCTTTCTGACCAAAATGGTCGTTATAGTTTAGGGTTTGGAGCCCCCTGGACAGCTTTTGACCAATTGGTCTGAAATGGTCATAGATCTATGACCAATTCTTCCAAGGTCACTGAAAGAAGGTCACTAGTTGACATATTTCTTGTAGTGGACACGAGGACGGCATAGGGGGAGCCATGGCATAGACAAGGTCGACCAGACGGTGTCCAACAGCAAGGGGAGCACCAGATCCGCTGCAAACACCGCCGCCTCTTCCACCGCCGCTACCTCTAGCACAAATCTAAAATCGTAGCCGCTGCCGGTGGTGAGGCGGTAGGGAAGCAAGGGGATAGTAGCTATGAGTGAGCGAGTGAAAGGGGTGAGGCAAGATTTGGCACCGGGACGGCGCGGCAGATTTCCCATCTCCCCCCCCCCCCCTCGCCCTCGTGTCGCACCCGCCCGTGTGACCTCGCGCCGCACTCAGCCTGGATCGCGACAAACTGCCCATCCAAGAGTTTCTAGCGCCAGGCTCTGGGCTGCTTTGAGAAGCGTGTGATGCAGGCCCAACAGTGAAACTAGGCAACCAAACAGGCCTCTTCCTTCCCGCGCGGGCCTGGTTGGGCTCAATGCGGGCAACCAAACACGCCCCTAGTTCATTTGTTAATTGGAATATACTCACTCCGTCTCGTAATATACTATATCACTAAGCTCGCAAGGATTGGAGGCCTCACAATCAATTGAGGTCTCCAATTGGAATTTGGTCACCCAATTTTGATCGGGTCAACAATTTCTTAAAAGTCTCTCATTTCATTTTTTTATACAATACACTATGCTTCCTAATTTTTAAGCTTCACAATTAATTGAGGCTTCAATTTATAATTGGGTTACCGATTTTGACCTGGTCAACAATTTCTCAAGGAGCTCCCCCATTTAATTATTGTAATTCTCTATGTTACCTAATTTTAAAGCTCTTTCATTTGATTGAGGTATTCAATTTATAATTGGGTTACCGATTTTGACCTGGTCAATAATTTCTCAAGGAGCTTCCCCATTTAATTATTGTAATTCTCTATGTTACCTAATTTTAAAGCTCTTTCATTCGATTGAGGTATTCAATTTTTAATTTGGTTTATGATTTTGATCGGACCAACGATTTTTTGAATCAATCGGGAACAACCGGCCTATAAAAACATATCAACATATCGCAAACTCCGTTCACCCAGAAAAAAAGCGCCACCATGTGATACTATAGCATGAATATAGTACATACAATCACCAACGCAAAAAAAATCCCAAATAAATATGGGTTTATTAGCGAATAACACAAAAAACACCACGAAAGGCCTACCAAGTAACCACACTATAATTAAACATAAAATACACTTCATCATCCCCCCACCGGCTAACTAAATATTCCGTCAGTTTCAACATATAAGGGGTATTAGTTTTTTGGAAAGTCAAATTTCTTTAACTTTGACCAAGTTCGGAGCCAAAAATATCGACATCCACAACATTAAAAATAATAATATGAAAATCCATTTCATGATGAATCTAATAACACCGATTTCATATTATGGATTTTTAATTATTTCTCTACAAATTTGATCAAACTTAAAGAGGTTTAACTTTAAAAAAAATTAATACACCATATATTTTGAAATAGAGTGAGTAAAGAAATTTAAGAATCTCAACATAAACGGCGCAGCAAAGTGCGCCCAACCCTTCTAGTGTAAGACGCTTTTTGACACTAGCTAGTGGATGGAGGGAGTAGTATTTATATATAACAAATTGGTACTTGTCCTAAACTTCGCAATGCTTGTTAGTCCAGTATAATGTAATTTAATTCTCATAAGTATTTTGCAACATAATACAACATTATTGTATGTACCATTCGAGTTTTACCTCGCCATCGAATTCCAGGGACTCCGGGACTCTTGCACAGCGCATGGGTCACCCGACCTCAACCATGAAAAGATGCCCGTGGTATGCCAGTGCGCGTCGTCGAGGCACTCCTGCACCAAGCGCTCATCACCATGTACTTCGGTGAGGGGCTGGACCACGGTGTCATCATGTCCGTCAACGATCTGATTCCATGCTGTCGATGCATACAGAGGAGCTATTCATTCTTCTAATTAAACAGGCACGTGGCACCTACACCTATGCCGACTCTGTCCTCTACCTCCCGGGCCTCCTGATCCATGAAGACGGCGGCAGCAAGATCACTGAGAGTGAGCTGAGGCACCTGGACACCTCCTATCATTACCCTCCAGTATTGCTTTGAGATGTGTGCTCGACAACTAACTTACTATATGATTTTTTTTGATTCATCTAAATAAACAACATATGAACTTCAAACTTTGCAAGACAATAATAAATTCTTACTAAAATGTAGGGAAAAAAGTCAGATTTTTTGTCCGACACAAATATACAAAACGAGATTTTTTTTGAGTAAAAAATATTATTAGTAGTATTTATGATTCATGAAAAAATGTAAAAGTTTTTTCCCACGTTTTAGTTAGAATTTTTTCCATGCAATATACAAAATGAGATTTTTTTTTTTCTTCTGAGTAAAAAAATATTATTAGTAGTATTTGTGATTCACAAAAAAAATCTAATTTTTTCCCCACATTTTAGTTAGAATTTTTTTCATGCAACATATGAACTTCCGCGAATCACGATGAAAAAAAGCTAAATGTTTTTTCCCACATTGAAGTTCATATGTTGTTTTATTTGGAAGAAACAAAAAAAAAAGTATTTGCATGAATCACGCTGTAGAAATTGATGGCTAGATAAGGAGGTGCACCCAAACCTAAGCTCTACAACATATTTTGCGTGAGCTGGTGCGCCTATGGTCCGTACTTCCAAGCTTTAGTTGGTGCTCCATTTGCTGGCCATTAGTGTTGGTGTCGGATCCTGTCGACCTGGCCTCTAACGTGGATGGAGACGTGGGGATCGACTCGTGCCAGGGGTTGCGGCTGCCGCCCCGGAGATGGTTGCGCGTTGACGTGCTCGCTCTAGCCAAAATCTCAAAACAAGATGGTTGCTGCGGGCCAATCCACGAGGGCATGTGGCGTATGGTTCCCATGTGTCCATGACGGAAGTGGTGGAAGTAGGCCGGCTGAGGGAGAGAGGAACAGTGCTGATCTATTGGTCGTGTGCTCCTGATCTAGCTATGATTGTACTCTGCGTGAGCTATGTTGATCGGCCTTGGGTGCTCCGGCTCCGGCCATGCCGGTTCCTGGGCAGCGTACTCTCCAGCGAGGTTGTAGTTGGTGGTGCTGTTTTTCATTATCGATGCTGGTCCTTATGATGACCAAATCTGACATGACGATGTTGGAATAGCTGCGGATTGCGGTGGCCACCAAAAGGTATGAGACCTGGCGCGGCGTGACGACCATGTGCCGATCGAATTCGTCGGTTGGAAGTTGAGCTATTATCGAGCTGAGGCCTTAAGCCAGAGCGCCAGGTATTCAATGGCGTGAAGATTATCTCCTTCTGCTACGTGGACCGCAAAAAGAAAATCCTCGTTCCATACCTAGGGGTCCATGGTTTTATTGTATTGCTCGATGTTTGCTGCTTAAACACTGCTGGGAATTTGTGCTCCATCACCTCTTCCGTAAAACAGACAGGGTGAGACGCTCCATGGACCCATGCTATGGCATGTCGCACATTTGACGGAGCAATGCTACACTCACGGAAGGATTTTGACAGATTTCACGAACCTGCACAGCTGGCATCTTTTGATTGGGATTAGGAAGAGAAAGGGGCCCACCCACCTGAAAATCAAGGGGGTGGAAGTTAATTAGCATAAGAAGGGTCCGTAAAACGCCCGTGTTTGTCCGTGAGTGTAGGATAATTGCATCTGACGTGGGTCCACCGTGATTCCTTATGTAGTCGCGCACATCACTGTTTTTGGCAAGCCAATCTAACTATCCCGCCTGTCCAGCAGGTGGGAATTGCCTGGGCCGATGGATTTACCGGGGAGGTGGGTCCTTGGCCCATTCGGGTACGGGCCTTTTATCCCGTGAATTTTCTCTCGGGCTTCCCGACCTGCGCGGTTGAGTCACGTCCTTATCGGTTCTTGGGCACCTCAAGGCATGCTTGCCGGCAACAACCAAGCCTTCGTTTATGCGAGAGGGTCGGTCGTGGTTCTCAGCCCACTTGCACGTAGATATGGTGCTGTTATCGGGGAGCTCCTGTACGCCGCTCGCTGCGGCAATGTGCCCGCCCTTCGCACAGGAGCGGCTAGCCTGGGCCCATTTACAGTTACACGCGGCGGCATCCCGAGATGAAAAATCACAAAAAATAAAACAAATAGCGCTACCGCTGAAAGTCGAACTGGCGACCTCGTACTAAATGGCCCGGCGTGCAAACCACTCGCACAAAGACAATCTCATGTTCAAATCCGCAGCGCAACATTTAAAAACACATGCGACAGCGACAAAACTAGAACATTATTTCGCAAAAACCCCCAAAAACTGCAGTCAATGTATTGGGTCGAACCGAGGACCTACAACTGAATTTTTTAAAATTACAAATATTTTCTTCAAAACAAAAACATTTTCTCAATTTTCGAACAAATTCTGTAAAACATAAACATTTTGATTACGTGAACAAATTTGGCAATGGGGAACATTTCTTGAATTTGTGAACAAAATCTAAAAATGTTTACATTTTTTCAAACTTCCAGAACAGTTTTTGAAACTCTTAAAAAAATGAAAACACGAACAATTTTTATAAATTTGTGAACAATTTTTTAAAACAGGAACATTTTTTGAACATTGTCAAAAATTTGAAAAGAAAAACATTCAAACATTTTTTGTAAAACAAGAAGATTTTTTGAAAACTCCAGAACAATTTTATTAGAGTTCAAAAACGCGAAATTTTTCAAAAATGCAAACAAATTTCGAAGACTTCAAAAATGCGAAAAACTATTTTATATTTTTTTCCTATTTGTGAATATTATTCAAAAAAATGCGAGCAATTTGAGAAGATTTAAAAAATTCGAAATTGTTTCAAAAATGCGATTTTTTGGAAAATTTCAAAAATGTGAACAATTATTTAAAAAGAAACATTTTTTCAATTTGTGAATTTTTTTAAAAAAATGCGAATAATTTTTGAAGATTTGAAAATGCGATTTTTATTTAAAAAATGAACTTTTTTTTAATTTATGAATAACTTTTTGAAACACAAACATTTTTGTAAATTTTGAACATTTTTCAAAATAGGAACGTTTTTTTAAATTTTCAGCAATTTTCAAAAGATGGTCTTTAAAAATACTAAAAAAATAAATAAACAAAAAAGCAAAAGAAATAAACAGAAAAAATAAGAAAGAAGAAGAAGCAACAAAAAGAGCGGAGAAAAGAAGAAAATAAAAAATGAAAAACGAAAAAACTTAAGAAGAAACAGGAAAACCGGGCAAAAAGAAAAAAAGGATACTGTAGCAAGGTAATCCAGCAGTAGTGGACGGGCCATGTCGCTCGCTCGCTCTAGGGTTCGTTGTGCGTTCGTTGACAATTTGCCGCAATTAGCGGCAAATAAGATATTCCCTCTATCGGCCGCGGTGTCCATCTCTCCGAGGAGATTCCTGCGAGGTGTGACCGTTCTGCGGGGTGTGCCATGGGTATTTCTTTCACTATATATACTAGAACTATCTAAACAAGTCATGTACCCATATGTACGAGCGTGCGTGTCAAAGAAAAGGCTTGGTCTAAGCGGTAGTAAATTTAACTTTCGGACATGAGCTATTGTCATCAAGGAATTTTGTACGTGAGAGAAAGCTCCACTAGAAGAAATGTACAATATTTATGTATTGCAATCTTGAGCTATTTCATCCTATTTTTGTTCTGGTAAAGTATAATGTTCCTATTTTCCAGGTTTGATGTGTAGAGTCAAATGTAGAGTCAAATGTAATTGTCCATTGGAGAGTTTATGTACATGTGTAAGAAAATTAAATAATATAAATGTAAAATGTGGGATGCATAAATATTTTATCATCGTGTGACCTACTATTAATTTTGAATCAACTATTCTAAACTAGACAATTGCCTGTGTGCTGTAATGGGGAATAAATATCCTAGCACATTAGCCCATGATTTACTTGACCATGTTAATATGATTGTGTAAAAAAATGTTCACAACCGACGGTGAGATCGATCATCATGCATCTCATTCGACGGCCCATGCCACGTCCAATAGGAAACAATGGACCAGCAATCTGATCCTTATGCTGGTTGTAATGGTAGTACCATAACTAGTATCATACATATCAACTAGGCAATTATAATGAGGTAACATAGAATTAAATGAAAAAAAAGAGTTGAGTATCATATCATTTAATGTGCACTAATACAACTGTCATGTTAAAATTTAGAAAATTTCAGTGGTCATTTGACCTTTTAAAAACGTTTAAGTGATTTTCTAGCCATTTAATGACCGTAATTCAAATTTGAACTATATCTACATGCAACGGCTAACCATAACGGTTTGAAAAAAGAACATATTTGCGTACTTGTGTGTGAGTTAATTCCATGTACAGTAAGTTAAAGCGAATTTTCAAAATATTGGTCTCACAACATGGACACATGTACATACATGCATGGAGTGTCATGGCATTTTAATTTCAAAAAATCAAAAAGTATCAGAGAAACATGAAACATTGATTGATGTAATGTAATGCCACCAAGATGATGTGGTAAACAAATTGGCCTGTTTGACAAAATTTTGGACACACACCCCTCACAAACCGGAGCAACTCACTAGAAGGCTCGTGGTTCCGAGAGGCAACAACGCATGTTTGGTGATGAACGAGAGATAGCTTCCCCTTAAGGCCTTCAAGTTTTTCTACGTTTAACATGAACTAATACAACTGTTTGTGCAAATTTGGAAAATTTCAGAGGTCATTTGACATCTTAAAGACATTTAGGTGATTTTCTAGCCATTTAATGACCGTAATTCAAATTTGAACTACATCTACATGCAACGGCTAACCATAACAGTTTGAAAAATCATATTTGCATACTTGTGTGCAAGTTAATTTCATGTCCAGTAAATTAGAAGGAATTTTCAATAATATTGGTCTCACGGCATGGACACATGTACGTGCATGGAGTGCCATGGCATTTTAATTCCAAAAAATTAAAAAATGATCAGAAAACATGAAACCTTGCTTGATGTAATCTCAGGCCACCAAGATGATGTGGTAAACAAATTGGCCTGTTTGACGAAAGTTTGGACACACAAACCGGAGCCACTCACTAGAAGGCTCGTGTTTCCGAGAGGGAACAATTGATACGTCTCTGACGTATCCATAATTTATGATTGTTCCATGCTATTATATTATCCATCTTGGATGTTTATGTGCATTTATATGCTATTTTATATTATTTTTGGTACTAACCTATTAACCTAGAGCCAGTGCTAGTTTCTATTTTTCCTTTTTTTTGAGTTTCGCAGAAAAGGAATATCAAATGGAGTCCAAATGAGCTAAAAATTTACAGTGATTTTAAAAGGATCAGAAGAAGCCCCAGAAGAGTCTCGAGTCAACGACAAGGTTGGGGGGCACGCCCACCCACCTAGGGTGCGTTCCCCTACCTTGTCGTGGACTCTGGAAACCCCCTGACTTGTTTTCGACGCCAAAAATTGCTATAAATATAGAAACCCCCTAAAAGAAAACTAGATCGTGAGTTCTGCCGCCGAAGCCTCTATATCCATGAAAAACCAATCGGGAGCCCGTGCCGGCACCCTGCCGGATGGTGAAACCATCACCGGTGGCCATCTTCATCATCCCGGTGGTCTCCATGACGAGGAGGGAGTAGTTCACTCTCGAGGCTGAGGGCATGTACCAGTAGCTATGTGTTTGCTCTCTCTCTCTCTCTCTCTCTCTCTCTCTCTCTCGTGTTCTTGATTTGGCACGATCTTGATGTACCTCGAGCTTTGCTATTATAGTTGGATCTTATGCTGTTTTCTCCCCCTCTACCTTCTTGTAATGGATTGAGTTTTCCCTTTGAAGTTAGCTTATTGGATTGAGTCTTTAAGGATTTGAGAACACTTGATGTATGTCTTGCATGTGCTTATCTGTGGTGACATAGAAATTGTGGAAATGATAAGCTACAATAGGCATTGTGTGAGAACAATTACGAATCTTGTCTTTGAGAGTACCCAAGTGAATGATATGCTTTATTATACTAATGCATCTTGCGAAGTTCCGTTAAGTTTTGTGTGATTGAAGTTCTCAAGTTTTGGGTGAGATATCGATACGGGGAGAATAAGGAGTGGAAAGACACTAAGCTTGGGCATGCCCAAGGCACCCCAAGGTAATATTCAAGGAAGATCCAAGCAACTAAGCTTGGGGATGCCCCGGAAGGCATCCCCTCTATTGTCTTCAACATTATTGGTAACCTCACTTGGAGCTATATTTTTATTCATCACATGATATGTGTTTTGCTTGGAGCATCATTTTCTTTCTGTTATTTAGAATAAAGTTTTAGTATCTTTTATTTCAATAAAAGTGTCAAGTATAGCCTTACCATGCTTATTTTGCAAGTATATATATATATATTGCTATTTGAAAACAGAAAGTTTTCTATCATTGTCTGAATTCTTCTGGATAGTCCGAACGTGAAAAATTCTTGACATTTTTACACAGTGATCATGAATAAGTTCTCTGTAACATGGTAATTTTTCAAAAAAAAATAGAGCTAGGCAAGTATGAGCACAATTCCACTCTTTATAAACTGTGCTGTTTAGACAGATTGCTGTTATGTTTGCATTTTGTGCATATGCTTGCATGTTAAATGACTCTATTTGAGAATATGAGTATTAAATATGCAAAGGCATTTAGTATGCAATGTTAAATTATAATTTTAGTAATTTTCTACAGTAGGGAATGATAAGGTTTTGAGTTGATTTATGCTAACTTATCTCACGAGTTCTTGTTGAGTTTCGTGTGAATGAAGTTTTTGAGATTTTGGAAAACCGCAGCATGAGAGGAATTAAGGTGACACAAAAGCTCAAGCTTGGGGATGCCCAAGGCATACCGCATTAATATTTCAAGAATTCTCAAGCATCTAAGCGTGGGGATGCCCTGGTAGGCATCCCACCTTTCTTCATCAACAACTATCGATTAGTATCTCTAGCATGATACTAAGAAGCATCTAAGAAGTTTTTGCTTCTTCACATGATATGTGCTATCCTTGCAATGTCATTTTATTTTGTTTTGCTTGTTGTTTGAATAAAATACTTAAGATCTGAAATTCTTAAATGAGAGAGGGTCTTCTCATAGCTAGTTAATTATTTGACTACTCATTGATCATCACTTATATCTTTTTGGAGTAGTTTGTCAGTTGCTCTAATGCTTCACTTATATCATTTTAGAGCACGGTGGTTTGTTTTTTTTTTGAAGAAATTGATGAACTCTCATGGCTCACTTATATTATTTTGAGAGTCTTTAAGTATTTTATTATGAGTCTCATTGATCGGAAAGTCTGTACATATGAGAGCATAGGGTCTTCTCATATCTAGTTAATTATTTGACTACTCATTGATCGGAAAGTCTGTACATATGAGTTCAGACTGAGACTGAGAGAGTGATATAGATTTGCTCGAGTTTACGAAATATATTATGTTGTTACTTGCATCTTTCTTGGATTTTTTTCCTTGCATTTCTTCTTCTTTTCCCTACCATCTGTTTTATAGAAGTTTCTACATCAAATTAAGCAAGTACATTATCCGTTCTTGTCCAAGTTTATCTTATTCCTTTCATCGGAAGTCTGTACAAATGAGTTTGGACGAAGAGAGTGACATAAATTTGCTTGAGATTTTGAATTATTTTCTGCTTTTGGGTTTGCATGCTATACTGCTTGATTAATGATTATTGAGGAAAATTAGTGGCAAACGTTGGTTGAGAAAGCTCCTGCATTTACTGTAATGCACGGTAGTTTATTGCAATATGATCTGCACGGTAGAAAGCACTCATATTTGATTTGATTCTGTTCTGTGCTTGCCAATAGTAATAACTTGAAATATGCTTTTATCATGATTATAAAGTTTATTGATGATGCTTTGTTTCAGGATATGTGTAGAGGCTATTTGCAATGTGTTCAAGGCAGATAGTAGATTATATGGTTAAGCATCTCACTTATATTGGTAATTTTTATTTGTTTTATTTAAATTAAAATGGTTTATGTATTCTGCTCTATAGGTGAATTTGCTCCAATGATTCTGCAACCCTCGAGGAGGTGACATTTCCATCAAATGATTTTACAGTTCGTTTGGTGTCAACAATGGGTGGCAGTAAACTGCATTGCTACTAAGTGCGGAGTAAGGACTAAAGCATTTGTCTTATTATACACACATTACAAATATCAAAATGACCATGAAGGATATAGTTGTTTCCTCAGCTTCTGTCTGCCAAGGACGTGGTGGATCCAAAGAAGTTTCTGATGCAGAGTTAGCTTTGGAAGGAACTTCTTCTGCTCACTGTTTACATGCTGGTGGTACTCTTGGTGTTTTGCCAACTGGAAAGAAGATAGTTAGCATGGGCATTATTCATTCATCAATGCCAAAACACAAAAGGCTTAGACAACAAAAAAGAATGCCCGTTTTTCAGTGGTCTATTGAAGAAAAATCAAAGGGGACAAAAGATAATACTCCCTCCATTCCGATTTACTCGTCGTGGTTTTAGTTTAAATTTGAACTAAAACCACGACGAGTAAATCGGAACGGACGGAGTAGTATTTCTAAAGGTATTTTTCTGGAGATCCGACATTATCCATTTCTTATATATTTTTCCTGAAAATAAGTAAATATATTAATTAGAAGTATCAGGTATAGAACTATTCTAAAGTGATTTTTAGTATCACTAGCACTACCAACAATTGGCATGTGGGCTTGTTTTCCTTTGTAAGACGATGATGACAAAGTTATCCCCGGGTCTGAGTGCCTCAAGTGTGCATACAATGGCTTACATATTAACTGAATATTGGGTTTGATCTTCAGAGAATTCTCAATGCGTAGAGCAGTCCTCTCCATATTAACACATAAAGCCCCATTCCCTCCCAACACTGGCCGGTGGCGGAGCTTGGCAACGGTTAGATTCTTTTATGCTGCCTCTTCATTTCCTGATAAATGAAATTGAAATCTAATTCTATGATGTGGTAGGTGGTGATGTGGAGGCGATGACCATCATGGAAGAGGGAAATATGCTGCTAGATACTGATGTTGATTGCAACGACTCCATGACATTGTAAGTTGGTTAATGGAACAATTTTGAGCTTACATATATTATAATGACATCTTTCTTGGAACTCGCAGTGGTAGAGAATCTGTTGTTTGCATAGGCAAAAAATTATAGAGGCCAACATTGGCCATAATATCCCCTTTCGCTTTGAGAACTGATGATGCATAACAAGAGGCAAATATTTGTAGGCTTGAAACCATGACCTTGGTCCTCTCTGCAGCCTCAGTATTCAAATTTAGATTTTCTTTGTAATAAGTCGGTATTTTGCCACCTTATAGATGGCCTACCATTAAGTATCATATGCTCCAAAGCTATATTTTGTTGTCGCATTGCTGCTTTAGTATTCTTCGCTTGCATATCAACAGTGCAACTTACACCAGGGGCAATCCATGTGAGATGACACCATTGCTAATACATCTCCTAACGAGTTCACCTTTTCCCTCTCATATGGAAGCAGCATACACCATGGACAATCTATGTGCTGTCCCAGTAGGAAGTACTGAGCCCCCAACTAAAATCGCCGAACATTCAGTCTGAATCATAAACGGTGGACCCTTTCCTGGATTCATAAATTTGGTCAGGTCGAGAGCGCAAGATTTCGACTTTAGTTCTTGGAGATGATGAAAGAATCTCAGTGCCTTTTAATTATTCACATCTCAGTGCCCAACCCGATTATTATCAGACTGTAAACTGTGTCTTTGAGTTGCGTGTAGGTTATTTGAATGTATTGAATTTCTACAGTAATATTAAGATCCAAATTACCAATTTTTGTAGGTAACGAGGGGATACCGCAATGGACAAGGCAGAAATCTTGTTCAGAGGGACAATGCCCACGGGTGACTGCGGTGTGAGCTGGTGTTGTCCTGTCATGGCAATAGGGACGCAGAGGCAAGGTGGAGGCCAGAGATGGCATGGAGAAAAATTATGACGAGCAAAGCAGTGACATTGTACAGTAACACGGTCATGTGTGTGGCCTCTGCGCAGCAGCGACAGGTAGCCATCGGAGCAAGGACAACGGCGCACACACATGTTTATGATGCTGCTCGAGGCCACAGGGCCAACCAGGATTTGTTATTCCTTCAAAGTGATATGAAAACGAAGATTCTACTTGTATAACTAAAGTTTGATCTTCAGTCCTACTCCCTCCGTCTGGAATTAGTTGATGCTCAAATGGATGTATCTAGATGTATTTCAATGCTAGGTACATCCATTTGAGCGCCAACTAATTCCGGACGGAGGAAGTACACAACACATCCTTTTTAGCGGAATAAAAGGCCACAACTTCACCACATATGAGTGTAACTAAATCTCATGTTTCATGCTCTAACTTTTGTACTAAATTTTTGTTAGATACAGGCAGTGGCGGGTGGCGGAATAGCAAGGCATCCGGTCAGATGACATGGGTCGATGGGGAGTTGGTGGCTCTCGACTACAACAAAGATCATCGAGGCAATCTATATTGGTTGGTCAATTACTAACAACCTAACACAACATGTTTCGAATTGCATTTTTTCTGACTAAAAGTAGCAGTTGTTGCTGTTGTATTAAGATATCAACGAGAATCCAGAATAGGATCTTAAGGGAGCAAGGGTGTTTGGCGCCTGGAGGAGCGTCCGGGTTCAAGGATCTGGCCCCCGCCATCGAGACGTATGGGGTCGTCGCCGAGTACATCTGGTACGTACACATGAACCTCCCTCCACTCCAATGTCGCTGTTGTTTGTTTCGTCTGTCACTATGTTCCTAGAGACCACAACAGTAGCTTCAGGATAGGGGGCCAAACCTGCATCTTTTTATGATTTCTTTTTATTAGATTAGCACGGGAACGAGCAGTGCAGTGAGGATTTGGCCCCTTAAAGACTTGGTGGGTGATAAGTGACGTCCATATTCTGTAAACGTCTTGGTCCCGGTTCCAACTCATTGAATACATCTTTTTAATATGTGAATAAATTCACTTTTGGTCTGTTTGCTAACTTGCTAATTGCCTTCTTACACCCCATGGCGGATCTGTGTATGAAAGTGTGATTGGCTATAAACATGAAAAAATTACCAAAACAAATAGTAGACCGTACTTCATGTGTGCATTGAGATGAAGTGTAAGGATCACGTGATATATATCATTTCATATATCATGTCAGCAAAAACATGCTGTGGTGGTCGCCATCGGCTGATGGCGTACATTCCTTGGCACTGGGATACCGTAGAGGGGGAGGGCGACGTCGTGGAGGGAAGGGGAGACGACGCTGGAATGTCGTGGCATGCTTTGATGCCAGCAACGTCAGTTTGGAGAGAAGCTGGGGGTAGATATGAGTGTGAGCATTGCTATGAAATGCGATATGATGGTGAGCGTTGTGCCATGCAATGAGAGAGTGAATTGCTTTTTCAAAAATAAAAAGAAAAGGAGTGACATTTTTTTTTTGGGAAAGTATTTGATTGCGATCAGAGAAATGTCACATACTTTTATATAGTTGAAAATATCAGATACCCTAACAAGTCATGTTTATAATGGACCAGACCAAAAAATCATTGAGTTTTAACAATCATAAGAGATGCATACAAATAATGCTTCTTAATATATTTGTTACACATGATAATACAAAAGGTGTGTTTATATATATTCTTAATATATTTATTTATTTTCGTATGAGAGAGATAAAGATGGATTATGTCAATGTTTGAAAAAAAAAACCCACCAAACAAGGGTGTAGGGACGATGCTATTGAAAGAGGTAAAAAATTCATCGAGTTTTGTACAACAAAAGGCCCGTGGCAACGCACGGGCATTCTACTATATAGATTGTATATGAGTTTTTTTTTCTTATTTTAATATATGTTTATATGTTCACCTTTATATATCAAAGACAAAAACTGGTAGCTTATGATTGTGCTTTGAAAATGCTGATTGGCAAAGTCATTGATGTAACTATGATGGGCTGGCCTAAAAGCATGATTTCACAGAATTAGAAGAAATGCATACAAATAATTGTTCTTTTTTGAGAGATGTTGCACATGCATACAAATGATTGTATTAATTTATTCTATAGCAACGGATCCACTGTGGTAGTAGTAGTGGAGGCGGATATAGTGTTGTAAAAATGTTCGGCAATACCGGTTGATTTGTATGAGGATCTGCAAGGACACGACACATGTTGAACCATTGAAATATTTAAGTCCACTAGATAAAAGGATGGACAGATGAGCTCAGGACTTGGTTGTGGGCGCTGGACTCGGAGAAGGTGCGGCGTTGTGGTGAACAGGTTGTGTCGTTGTGGTGGTCACCCTCGGCTATGATTGCGTGCAACCCTTGGCAGTGGGAATTGGCCTGGGATGCCGTCGAGGGGAGAGGAGGGGCGGGTGACTCCGTGCAGGCTAAATGATGTGCCGTTGAGGGGAGGACAGTGAGAGGCCGTTGTGGGCAGAACAGTCCGGGGGGAAGGAGATGTGAGTGTGAGCGATATGTCGTGCTATTAGAGAATAAGAGGGCATATTGATTTTTTTAAGATAAAAATAGGAGTGGCTGCTTGTTTTTGTAGCGAAAAGCGATTGCTTGCTACAAGAGGCATGTCTCATTTTTTTTTATATAGTTAAAAATATCACAAACCCTAACGAGTCATTTCTGGAGAATAATTATCAACAAATAAATTACAGGAAGCACACATGTTATTAAAATTTTGATGTGACTCACTCTACTAAAAAGCACAATGCGACTCACTGTGACTAAAAATGGTCACCTGCTTATATGAATATAGATTGTATATGAGTTTTTTTATTATTTTAATATATGTTTATATGTTCACCTTTATATATCAGAGATAAAAAGTGGTAGCTTCTAATTATGCTTTGAAAATGCTGATTGGCAAAGTCATTGCGTAACTATGATGGGCTGGCCTAAAAACATGATTTTACAGAATTGGAAGAAATGCATACACAAATAATTGTTCTTTTTTGAGAGATGTTGCACATGACAATATAAAAGGTGTATTTCTATATATGTTTAATTTTGCAGGTTATGAGAGAGATGGATATGAATTATGTTGACGTTCAAAAAGAAACCATCGACAAGGGACAATAATGATGAAAGGGGCAAAAAATTAACGAAATTTTAAGTATATATGTGCAATCAGAAAAAAATTATTTAAAAGGCCTGTAGCAACTCATGCAAGGTGCTCTCACGGGTGTAGGTTTGTCCATCGCCATTTGACTTTATAACCGTGCAAGACAGTTGACAGCAGATCGCTTATGGTAGGACCTAGCTATTACCAATGATTTATACTATCAAATGCAGTGTCAGTGAATGGTGTTCCTTTATCATGGTTGAAGGTTGCATGTCTTCTGCTAGGTTCATTGATACTTCTCGGTATGTACTTGAATGTTTCTTACCTAATTTTTTAGTGGCTACTATTCTTAGTGGACAGATATAAGGTTTACATGATAATTGTTGTCGAGTCACTCAAATACATGCATGTTCGTCTGCTCTGACGGCTACAAGGAGCAAGAGATAGTGGGATGAAGGATGAGTGGGGATAGGGCGAGACGGAGCTATATAGAGAGGGGAAGAGTGGAGAGATAAGGTTTACGTGACAATTATTGTCGAGTCACTCAAATACATGCATTGTAGCCCGTAGCAACGCACGGGCATTCTGCTAGTTTACATAGTTAGATGATGTTTACATCTAATATTTCCTACCAAGTTCTAAAAACCAACCGATGTATGATGTTCGGTGTATTCTTTTGTGTGTGCATCCGAATGGCATATTAATAGTTGTTGGTGTTTTCTCATGATGTGTTTGCAACTCCGCATGAAAAAAGAGACTGAGGTATGATGTTGTTGGTGTTTTCTCATAGTTGTTGGCAAAGGATGTTGGCAAAGGATGATTGACGAGGCCAAATTCTTTCTCCTTCACGAGTTTCTGCATTCCGATGAGTATTTGAGAAGGAAAAAAAATCAAGTCTTTAAAGAATCGATTGTGCCAACGAGAGGTTGTGTTGACATTGGACGGTCGTCATGTCCCTCGTTGGTCCTTGATCCCATCGCCGCAAACACTTGAACCCGAGCCCGTGATGGAAAACAAACTGGCCCAAAACACTGGAACGACCGGCCCAAAGCTGGTTGGTCTTGTTTGTTTTTTTGAGAACTCGAATTCACAAGTGGGATTGGGCCGGCCCGCCATGTTTCTAGTAGTTAGTTATTATCCTCCTCCTCCTCCTCTTCCGTCCGTCTTATCCTGAGTCTGTGAGTGAGTCTAGTTTGGCATCCATCCATCCATCCATGGCGTCCATGCTGTGCTCCTACTCCGTCTCCATGCCCGCCGCCGCCAGGGCTCCGCTCCTCCGGTCCAACTCCCTCGGGTTCGCCACCTCGCAGCTCGCCGGCCTCAGCCTCGGCCTCACCTCCACGGCCGCGGTCTCCCTCCCCACCAAGAACACCATCGTCGCGCGTACGTCCCTCCCTTCCCCTCCCTCCCTCCCTTTGTTCCCCTGCCAAGTCTAAGTTGCATTGCTCTGCTTTTCTTCAGAGTTGAGTTCAGGCTTGAAAAGAGATACATACATTACATAGCATAGGTAGTGGATGAACATGCATTATTATCTTCCCAAAAAGAGTATCTATCTATCTATCAATCAGTTGAATGAATTCAGTAGGTAAGAAAGAAAGAAAGAAAGAAAAGAATGAATGTGAATCTGATGTGTCATGGTTCTTCAGGCCGGATCTGCCCCTTCTTGGAGAAGAAGACGAACCGGGCCAACAAGGTGTCCTTCTCCAACCACAAGACCAAGAAGCAGCAGTTTGTCAACCTGCAGTACAAGAAGCTGTGGTGGGAGGCCGGCAAGCGCTACGTCAAGCTCAGGCTCTCCACCAAGGCCCTCAAGACCATCGAGAAGCACGGCCTCGACGCCGTCGCCAACAAGGCCGGGGTCGACCTCAACAAGAAATGAAATGGTCCATACAATTCAGCTTGAGACCAGGCTCCTCCCCTAGCTACATGGTCTCCTCCTCTTGTTGGTTTTCTCACATGATGCATCTACCCTCTCAGTGTAATGTAGTATGCAAAAAAGATCTCCCCCCGTTTTGCTATTTATTATCTTGATTGATGAGTTCATGTTAAGCATCATACTGTGGGTTTGTGCCTTGCAGCTACAAACCAAATTGATGAGCGGAAAGTGATTTATCAGCAAAGAAATTGTTACTCCCTACGATCCAAAAAAAAAGTGTCTGGATTGGGGGGGGGGGGGGGGGATGATGTTTTGTTCAGCTTCCTTCCTTTGAACCTCCCAACCTGAGAAATGCATCATGCCACTCTGGGCTGAACATGAATTAAGAGGCTGGCAATTTTGTCAGTTAATGTTAAACATGTGATTGTTCAGCTGTCCATTGCTCCCAAATTGATGTGGAAAGGAAGGAAAAAGGAGAAGGAAGCTGCAGAGAATCAATGGGGATTTGCATGTCTCCAAATTTTGAGCTATTTTCTAGTTTATTATTCCCATTCTACCTTTAGTACTAGTACATAAAATAGATAGTATTTCCGTTCAACAATCTGTTGATACTAGTCATTTATGAGATGATGGTAACACATCGTAGGAGGAAGCAAAAATATTCACCAATACTGCAGCATATGAATTCAAGATCATCCGGAAAACCGAAGAAGGTTACGTGCTTTTACCCCCACACACACCCCGCACCGTAAACCCGGGCAGATACATTACCCGTGTCCCCGCAATCCCACGTAACATTTATGTGTCATATCATCCAGATTTAACACAAATTCAAGTCATTTTATGTGTTACCCCATGCGCTGGATTTATGAACTCATCAACATATGCCAAAAATAAGACACAAAATATTGATCGTTGGTCATGTATAAATCATCTTCATCGTGTAGCTGAGTGTGGCTTGAGAAATGGCGTCGATTACCAACCTCTTACCACCACTTCTCTTGCTCGCCGCCCTCTTTCCTGCGCTTACACTATGCTATCTCAGCCCATCCGCCACGAGGGTACAACAAAATTGCCACGAAAAACTCCGCTCACCGTTCTTACATCGTGCTCGTCGAGCCACAGCGCCCGAACGCCGACGAAGACGCCCACCGCCAATGCCACGCCTTCTCCACTCGTACGTTCAAGTGTTCAGCGGATTCGCCGTGAGGCTCACCGACGCTGAGCTCAACATGGTGGCCAAGAAGCCGGGGTTCGTGCGTGCACGTGCACGTGTACCCAGAAGCATGGGTACCATACCAGGGCGACATCCAGCATGCATGCCCTCTAGTTGGTCGGTTTGTCTACCGTCGTGATGTCGGTGATCGTTTGAACTTTAGCTGGGTTCAGCCGCCCCGGGGCCGTGCACGTGTATCGGATGCCCTTGTTGTCCTGAACTTGTGCTATTTACGTGAAGCGTTGTTTTTTTATGTGACCTGCTGCATTTCGATGGTGAGGCCGTCACGTTTGAAAGGGGTGAGTAGAACACTCCACGGTGCGTACTTGCATAGCACGTAAGCAAACAACAACTGTGGCTTGCGTCTGCTCACCCCTGAAAGCATAAATATCATGTCCTAATCTGATCACTGTTACTCCCTCCGTTCCAAAAATAGATAACCCAACTTTGTACTAATTTTGTACCCTCCGTTACAATGCAGACAACCAAACAATATCAATGTGGTGTGGAAAGGAGTAAAGAAGACATTGATGGTTGAACCCACCCGACACCAAGACCAAGACCAAGGAGAAAAAAGTTGTAAGGAGGAGCACGGAGCCACCGGATCCACAGATCGCCCTTCCCCCCCTTCGTCTCCGGCGCCCTCATGCTCATGGACGACGCCCCACCACCCGCGGCCCAAACACTCGCGCTCGCCGTGGAGGACAAGGGGGCCAAGCGCGCGCGCAAGAGGAGCAGGTACCTCGACGACTACGAGACCCCCACCATCCTCAGCGCCCTCCACGGCGGCGACACCCCGCCTCCAAGAAAGGGGGCGGCGAGCGAGGGCCCGGCGCTGCTCCTCCGGCTCCAGCAGGCCGACGTCGCCGCGCCCGACCTGCTCGCCGCGCTCCGCCGCTGCGCCGCATCCCCCTACGACTACGAGCCCCTGGTGGGCAACGTCGACGCCGGCGCCCTCCTCGCCTTCTTCGCCCTCCACAGGGAAGCCTCCGCCTCCGTCTCCGTGCCCGCCACCGGCCGCGCCGGCAAGGACGACGCTGCCCTGGTCAGCAGCACAGGTCAGCATCGCTCTAACGAAGCTCCTGCCACCGCCGCCGCTCGCCCGAATCCATGCCAGGCCATGGCCGTCGCCGTCCCCCACGGATCTGCCGGCAAGGAACAGGCCGGTGGCATTGCCATTGGACACGCACAAGCCCACCACCACGTTGGAGTTGGACCAACGAATGCAGCAGCAGCAGCACCAGGAGGAGCCGGACCCAGCAAGAGGAGGAGGAAGAAGAAGGTGACATTCGCACTCGGCGCGCCTACTAGTGCCGCCGACGCCGGTTGCTCTGCTCAACTCGCTGCCACCCACAACGGCGGCGCCGGTTCCGCACCCAAGAAGCCGGCCAAGAACAAGAAAGCTGTCAACGGGCAGCAGCATTTCAGCAAGCCGGTGGCCCTCATCCTGCAATTCGCCCCGGGCACCGCCGCCGACCAGCTCCCTTCCAAGGAGCAGCTCCACTCCACACTCCGCGGCTTCGGGCCCCTGATCGAGCCCAGCACCGAGATCACCAAGAAGCAGGCACGCGTCGTGTTCCAGAGCGGCGCCGCGGCCGAGGCCGCCTACAGCTGCGTGCACACGCTCGGCCACTTTGCCGCGGCGCGGCTGCAGTACCTGCGCCCGCCGCCGCCCCCTCCAAAGATCCCGCTGACAGACGTCCGGAAGAACCTTGAGAGGATGATCGCGTCCCTCACCGGCCCCTCTCTGCTCGGCAAGGAGGACAGCGCGTGGAGCCTCGCCGGAGAGATGCAGCACCTGCTGGTCAAGGTCGACAGGGCGCTGAATGCCGGCGGGGCAGGGCCTTCCACCTCAGTTGCTGCTCATCGCCATTGATCTCTCAGCTTGGATCAGCTCTGCTCTGCTCTGGTCTGCTACATGGAGATAAGCTCTCCCTACCTCCTAGTATAGTTTGTTAGTGATCCAGGTGCTCTTGTATATTACTAGCTCTAGTCTAGTTCCACCTCAGCTGCTGCTCATCACCATTGATCTCAGCTCAGCTCAGCTCTTCTGTGGTCTAGTCTGCTACATGGAGATAAGCTCCTCCTACCCCCTAGTATAGTTAGTTTAGTCAGTGATCCAGTTGGTCTTCTTGTATATTATGAACCCTAGTCCTCCTTAGGTACTGCTACTGCTCGAATAATCGTAGCTGCTAGTCTCACTCGGTATGTTTCAGTGTCGATCCATACTGCCTGCAGCGACGATCGAGCTTCTAATCTCATGTGTAATATATATCTACCTGCTACCAATGAACTAAGCTATGGTGTGCTTGATCCCTCCCCTTGGCATGATGATGATGATGATGATGATAAAATGCAGTTGGTTTCATTGTAAGTACCTTCCATATGTGGTTGATAGGCCAGAAAGAAACTGCAATCCTGGAGTGAGTTGATCTGGTTGCCATCTTCATTTCAACCTGAGACAGCAAACAGAACCAAAAAAAGGAAAGCTTTTATGCAGAGCTGCAGGCTGATGATAATAAAACCAAGCAAGCAAAAAAAAAATGATGTTTGCTGAAACTAACTGACATGAGTGGTCAGGCTGCTGGCTGGCTGGATCTGCATCAGCAGTCACCACATGATTCAAGATCCAACTGAATTTTGGCATCTTGGGTGATGCATGCACAACAGGATACCAAAAGCCCTCAATGATGGATACCAACATCATCAACAAGACAAGAATGCATCATAGCTCACAACCATAACAGTCTTTTCTTGTTATTTTTCAGTATACAGCAGATAGTATACATAATCTAAAATTCACAATCACATATAGCTAGATTTTAAGTCTGGCTTATTCTTTTATTCCATCACTAGCCACAATCCAAACACTCGTCACAAACTTATGACAAACTGCCATATGTAGTACCAGGCTCTGGCCTAGGACTTTTAGATTGTGTTGCGGTTGTCGGATGGCGCAACTGTTGTTTAGACGGCTTCCGCCTGCTGCTCTTCGATCTCGCTGCGTCCAGCATCGATTGCGGCACTCCCATTAACCGGCACCTCAGCGGCAGCGACGGAAGGCGAGCTCGCGGCGCCGTTCACCTGCACCTCACCAGCAGCCTCGGACGTGTCGCTAGACGGTTGCTTCGTAAGGGACTTCTGTTGACGGATGGCGGCCGCCGCTTCCGGCATGGCGACACCTGGAGGCTGAGGGGGGACCCACTGGCGCTGAGGCGGCGGCCTTTCCACAACACCGCCGCCGTACGCCAGCGGCCTCGGCTCCTCTGCGTGGAAATCAGGGGCCTTCCCGTTCTGGTGGTACGAGGGGGCATAGTTGTCCTGAGCTTGAGAGTACGATCCATCCTCGCTCAAGTAGGCGTTGGATCTATAAGCAAGCTTTTGCTCTGCGTGTTGCAGCATCTCCAATGCCTGCTGCGTCTAGCAATAGAGATAAGACACTGTTAGTTATTATTATTACAAGTAATAAGAAGCGCTTTTGTTTGCAGCAAAGATAAGGCTCAGGGTCATCATATCATACCTTGGTCCCAGAAGATCTATTATCCCCTCGCTGTACCGTCTGCTGAAAGTCGGAATGTCATGCAAAGACATGTCAGACAATATTCAAGAAATAAGGTGTCAACACATGTATATGTAATGAAGAAATGTCACACGAACTTAGATATATACATCTCATTGAACAGGCTACGACAGGGGTAGTCAGAATGTCAGATTTTGTATAAAAAAAAAGTAAAATACGGCGACTCACTGGAGTCAGGTTTTCGATACACTAGCAAATTGTGTTTGGTCAACATGCAAATTTTGATATATAGTTTACTGGAATACCAAAGCTGGACAGGAGGTTATAACTACAGAAAACGACATAATCTGTGCATCATACAACACCAAATTGTGTGTTGAAGAGTCAATCCAGCTCATTCACTATTTCAGCAAAAGCAAGGTGTATATGATTGGTTTCTTACCTCAACATAAGATCTTGAATATGACCCAGAGGTAGGTTCAGTAGGTGCTGGCGCAAACGAAGGCCTCCCTGCTCAGCAAACACCCAATGGTAAGTAGCAAGAAAGATGGAATCATCCAACTAGGAGCTTAGCAAGAGATGCTGACCTGAGCCGAAGTCACTGTTTGGAGCACCATACATATTAGGTTGCTACAAAAAAGGAAAAGCAGTTCAGTAATAGGACAGTTATATCCAAAGCATGAGCATATTATTGAAAGTGTTATTATAACAGGATGAACAAAACAAGTGCACACCTGAGGAGGTCTCCATGGAGTGTTAACAGGGCCTGAACATTGTGGTCAAACAAACAATAATTTGGTCAGATCCTCGTAGTTATCGGCATCAACAATCATTAGTAAAATCTGTCTGGTCTAGGACATGCATGCTTGCATATGGCTTTATATGGCATTTTCACAACATAAGCTGTACACGTTCCGATACAGGGTGGATGGAAGGTTGAACAGCATAGAAAGGACCTTCTAAATGGTGGAGAAAGGTAGAGGCAAAGGTCTTTACCATTGTTCCCTCTACAATTAGATCAGCTTTGAAGCGTGTTTGATGCAAAGAAAGAACAACGAAGTATGAAACGGTACAGGTGGGTTTATACAGCATTATGAAACGGTACGCATGGATTTATACATAAGGTGGTATCTTTTGATGCAGGTGAAAAATAAGCTTAGCGTTGGCTAATGTGAAGTGGAACAGCATAGCAAAACAAGCCTTCCCTTTAAATGATGGGCAACGATGGTCTTTAAGGTTTTCAGCGTGGTTCCTGCTGTAGCTAGATTAACTTTGCATCCTAAATCAAATACAACAACAAAGAGAAATGCTACACAGATTTGCTTGATACTGACCATTCCTCGCGGCAGAGGGGCCATGATCCTCCAGTGGGCGGTAGTGCGAAAACCTATCCTCCCTGGTAATATTTACGGAGTCCCGGCTATTATGGCTCAACGACTCGCTCAGCGATTTCAACACCTTTGCTTGGGAATCCAGGGCCTGCGTCAAAGTCACAAGTATCTTCTTTTCTGCCAAAACATAAGTAGAATGGATATACTATTATGTAAGATAAACAGAAACAGTGTGATCAACCTGAGATGAAGATATAAAGTTGCATCTGTGGTTAACTGAACTAGTGTGATGAACTAAGAAGAAGCAGTGTTTAGTAGGTAAGGACACCTTCGTCCTTGGAAGCGAGCAGCTCCTGGTTGGTCTGGGCGATGGCGGAAACGGCCGTCGCGGAGGCCTTGACGGCCTCCCTGGTCTCCTCGTCGATCTTGGCCTTGAGCTCGGTCGCCTCATCGCCCTCGGCGACGACCCTGCGGATCCATGACTTGAGCCTGGGAAGGAGCAGCTTCTGTGCAACAGATAGGTAAACTTGCTGTTAATGGCTGAGTCACAAAGGCTAAAAGAAGACCTGCAGGCAAGATATGAGAGGTGAAGATAAATACTACCTTGACAAAGACGGCGGCGCTGGCTCCGAAGCCGAGCAGCAGCCCGGCGGCGACGAAGGCGCGGTACCAGGTGAGCCTGGGCTGAGGCGCGGCGACGATGATGGGCCCCGCCGCTGGCTGCGCGTAAGCTTGCGGAGGCGCGGCGGCGGCGGGGACCTGGGCCTGGGCCTGGGCCTGGGTCGGAGGGGACGCGGTGGTGGGCGGCGGATCCTGCAGCAGAGCAGAGCAGAGCAGGTTAGCTGGAGCGAGCAGGAGTAGATGGAGGAAGGTGACTGGAAGAAGAAGGTGCGTACGGGGACTCGGCGGAAGGCCTCGTCGATCTCGTCGGCGGTGAGGCCCTTGTTCTGGAGGAAGGAGCGGCGGTAGACGACGGCGGAGCCCCTGACCTTGGGGTGGGAGAGGAACTTGACGGCGTTCTGCACGTACTCCTCCCTCACCGGCTGCGGCGCTGGCGCCTCGAAGGCCGGCTGCTGCGGCTTCTCGCCGGCGTCTGCTGCTGCTGGTTCCGGGCAGAATTGATTGGTTGGGTTGGTCAGCAGCGATCGAATTGGGGAATCGAGGGGGGGCAGAGAAAGAGAGAGAAGCAGATTACGGACCTTGCGGCGGCTGCGACGGCGGATTGGAGTCCATCCCCCTCCGATGAGATGAGATGAGACGGGAGTCGCCCCCTGAGCTTGAGATCTGTGTGGGCGTCAACCCAGCAAGGTCAAGAAGAGATCTTTTTTCCGATCGATGAGTTGAGGAGGCGATGCACACGGCGCCGCCTCCCTTCTACAGCAGCAGCAGCAGCAGCAGTTTGAGAAGCAGCTGGGTTGGATTATCCTCCTCTCTTCTCTCCTCTCCCTTCTTTCTTTGCCTTCCACCCAAAAATTACAATTTGTGTGTTCCTTCTTTTTTTTCTTTTTTTCAAAACTAATTCTTCTTCTTGTATTTTTTGTATTATTATTATTAGGGCAACTCCAATGCCGTGCATCAAAACGGCACTACAAATTTTGAACCACATGGTCCACACACATTTTGTCATCTGACGCCGTGCATCAAATGTCCGTGGGGCGGTCCCAAGTCCGGGCATCTAAAATCCCCACAAACCACCTGTAGCGGGTTTGTGGGCGTTTGGGAATGCGCCACGTAGGCACCCACCCGACTAGGTGGTCCCATCCAAACCCTCTCCGCGCGTTCCGCTCAAGAAAACCTCGTCAAGCATTCACTGCCCTCCAAGCCGACACGACCACACGACCCCGCCCGAACCCAGCCCCAAAAACCCGGGTCGGGAGGCCTTGTTTTGCAGCACGGAAGGTAGTTCGGGCTCGGCTCGGGCTTCTCTTTTTTTTGTATTTCAAGTCAGGCTTGCACGTGTGTACAATAAAAATAGTATTCAAGGCGGGCTTTCAGGAATGATTTTGGGTCGGGCTTGGACTTGAAAACATAGTGTTTCGGGCTTCGGGCCGAGCTCGAGCTTGAGGAAGGAAGGTTGGGATTTTACAAGCTCGACCCGAAACACAACTCGGCAAAGTGTTTGCCCAGGTCTAGGTCAGGCTGACGTGCCCGGACAGCTCACTGAAGCTGCTTCAATGTGAACGCAATGACCGAGAAGCCTACTCCAGCGCAGCAGGTCAGGCCGGTGTGACCAGACGGCTCATCGAAGCTGCTTTAATGTGAACACGGCGACCAAGAAGCCTACTCTGGCGCAGCAGGTCAGACCGGCGTGACCAGACGGCTCATCGAAGCTGCTTCAATGTGAACATGGTGACCAAGAAGCCTACTCCGGCACAGCAGGTCAGACCGGCGTGACCAAACAGCTCACCAGAGCTGCTGCTTCAATTTGAGCACAGCGACCGAGAAGCCTACTCGGGCCGCTACGCTCGTTGAAGTGGTGTTGGTCCGCCAGACCAGCCTATCTATTTAAGTAGGCTGGTCTGGCTGACAAACCCCATATCCACTCCGCGCATCATCACCTCTCCTCTCCCATCCTCCACACACCGCAAAGATGGGCAAGTCCGACAGTGACCCCGGGTGGTTCTCAACACCAACAGGTGGACCCCCAAGGTCGTTTGGATTGCGACGCCCCCACCCACGGTCTCCGGGCCTGTCGACGGACACAATTAAGGAGGGGGTGGTGATCTCCGACGACAAGAAGGATGCCCCCCCCCCCTATAAAATGAAGAAAACTCAATAAATCCTATCAATCACAAAACAAATCAACAAGCAGCAGCCTATCCTACGCTTACTTCAACACACGAATTGCTACAAAGAGAATGCAGGAGCCTACACATACACACATACATATAACCTCTCCATTTACTTACTATAGCAACACATCTTTCAACAAGTCTCCCTCTCTTTGTAACAACCATACATACATACCATATGTAATCTACACGCCAAACATGTTTTCCAAACCCCCCCCCCCCTCTCCCCCTCAGCGACCCCGCAGCTCAAGCCCATCATCAACCACCACCACCACGCCGCTCGCCACGTCAGCCCCATCAACCGCCACGGCTCGCCCGCCCTCGGCGTCCTCACCGCCGTCGTGATGCCCCACCACGGGCCGGAGCAGCAGGCCCTGCAGCCGCACCAGGTAGCTCTGCCCCTGCGCCGGCTGCGGCCCCACGTACCGGCTCACAACCGCCTCTCCGCCGCTGCTGCCCGAGGGGCGGTCCTGCTGCAGCATCTCGCTGCTGGAGCGGATGCCGTTGAGCGCGCTCAGGTCCAGGTTGGGGAACACCGAGCAGCGGCAGCGCGGGCACTTGACGTTCAGCCGCAGCCACTGGTCGATGCACTCCACGTGGAAGTTGTGCGCGCAGGGGAGCCCCCGCACCTCGTTGCCCACCTTGAACTCCTCAAGGCAGATCGGGCACTCGCTGCAGTCCGTCGGCACCGCCTTCAGCATGAACTTTGGGAGCTCCTGGATCAGAGCCTCCACCGCCTCTCTCTGAATGAAGCACCACAGCAAAAATAGCACATTTAGACGCATTCTTCTTCTCGTCCATGTGAATTGCTACACCTATTTAATTTGAGTGAGCGACTCACCTGGGCTGCTGTCAGATAAAGGCCAGGATGGTATGCAGTGTCCTGGCCCATTCCTCTCAGTTCCAAGCCGACCGCCTCAAATGCCCAGTCAGGCACACGGATCATGTCAACCAAAACCTGCACACCACACACATCAACCTAACATTAATTATGCCGTCACCGCCATATTATCTTCCTACTGCTAGAAATAAGGTAGCTTAGCTAGCTCTAGTGTAGATTTGAATTTGAAACTTGCGTGCTGAGGCATAATATGTAATCCTGACTGCTTTGAACATGCTGAACAGAAGAATATGGATAAAGATTCATGACAATTTGATCTGATACATTTAAGCTTCTAATGTTGACAGATCACTTCCTACATCCAACGTCAGCACAGAAATAAACGGAAACATTACCCCATATTCAGAGACCGGAATCCCCTGTTGTGCCCTCAGTTGGAGTGCATGCCTTCGGTTTAGCCACTGCCACGTAAATAAAAACATGGAAAATATGAGGTTCCACTGATAACTACTACTTCCGTCCGGAAATACTTGTCGTAGAAATGGATACAAATGGGTGTATCTAGAACTAAAATACATCTAGATACATCCATTCCTTGGACAAGTATTTCCGGACGGAGGGAGTATAACAGAAAGTTTAGCCAGCACAATCATGGCCACTGGTGTCTACACATCAGTTTGTCTTGTGCAAATACAAAGAACACTCGACAGATTCATAATGTTTTTAGTAACTGGATATGATACTAACTGATGCAAATTAAATTTGAACACTCCGATGTTGAATTGGCAACTCAGTACACGCATCAAGCACAAGCTTAATACCTTCAATTCAAACGGCGATAGACATGAATGTCACTGCAGCCAAGTAATACACAAGCAGGCTAAACTAACTAAAATAGTCTATGAAGAGCATATGCTAAAGCTAAATATTGCCATCCTTTGTATAATAATCATGTGTAAGCGGCACTTCAATAATATTTTGACCGCGTGCACGCTTTGATTTTGTATGGACAAATTATGCAGCAGTACCTTTCCAACAGCCACGCATGCAATACAGGCGAGCCCACAGTAACTGAAAAGCAGCCATATCAGGAAGCCCCATTTTTGTCCTTCCTCTGGCAACTGTACATGGAGTGAATGTGCAGTGAGTAGCAAGTCTCTCCATGTATATATGGTGATAGTAAAATTTGCTTACACAATAAAGAACTTACGCAGCTCCTTGCACTGTTAAACCACAATGTTCCTATCACAGTCCAAACCCACAGGAAGGGATACAGAAGAAGAACAAGGACTGAGAGAACAACTATCCTCCCACAGAAACGAGTATATCTCTGTTGCCATCCAAGATCCCTGCAATTTGTTACAGAAAAATGTCACTGATGTACAGCAAGGTTTACTATCCAGTTCTCTTGGAAAAGGAGAGAGATAGAGAGCTGGAATCTTAAAACACCAACATAAGACCCCCTACAATAGGCAGAGTACCATCTGCTGTTGTAGAAAATTGTTTTGTCTTAAAGACTGCCAAATGCGTCAAAAGAAACGGCGTGTCCTGTTTTATTGAATATTATTACTATTGCCATGGAATTCTACCGCACGATGTAACTCTAATTACAGAACCATAAACACCCACAGCCCACAGCTAACTCTTAGTTTCTTCAGAAATACTACCTCCGTTCCGAATTACTTGTCGCGGGTATGGATGTATCTAGATGTATTTTAGTTTTAAATACATCCATTTCTGCGACAAGTAATTTGGAACGGAGGGAGTAAGTGTCATGGTTTACGATCAAGTTTGAACTAATATTTTGGAATGGAGGGAGTATTTGAAGACACAGTTCTGTTTGAATCAAAAATTAAGGTATCCCCAAAACCAGATTATGCAAAACGCTGGTGTTGTGCTATGTGTTTGAAATTAATAATGTGAAAAATGCTCAAAGACACTAACATTACTATCTCTGGTTAATGATGCCACCATAATATGTAGTGTGTCATGTGGGTGGCTCCTCCACAACTGGCGGAATATTCAGAGGGTTATGACCGTGGTTAAGTAATGAACATGCCAATAAGTCATGAGGTATACTTGGAGGCTATATTCAGTCAGTCGGATCATTTAGAAAGGAACAAATCAGTACTGTGTCCCCCTACTCTAGTAGTTAGTACATGAATCTTGACCTATGTTCCTCGCACACATACACAAAATCCACAAGAATGCATCTGTTTAATTATGTCCTGTTTTATCCCATATGTTGTTACTACTGTCACGGTATTCTACCGCACAGTGCAACTTTAATTATAAAGCCATACACTCTCACAGCAAACTCTAATTATGTTAAAAATAATAATTCAAGATCAAGTTCTGCTTGAATAAAAAAGTCATAAGGTACCCAAAAGAATCAGATTATGGAAAACATTGGTGTTGCCCTATGGTGACGCTTGGAAATAAGGCAGTAACTAGGCCAAAATAATGTGTACAACGCTCAAAGACGCTAACGATGCTAGCTCTGTATGCACTGTGGCTTCCTCCAAAATTGACAGACTATTCAGAGGGTTATGGCCATTAAATTTGGGATAATACTAGTCTGACATATCCAAATTTATGCGTTTAGAATTGATTGCAATAAGACTGGATGACCGGAGGCCTTGCATTCTTTCACCAAAGCAGAAGCATAACACTGAACCCGAAACTAGAGGAATGATGAGTTGAGGAATGTGCGCAATTGGGCTATAGGCAGGGGCATGTGAAAAAGAGAATGGTGGTGCACTATAGAAATGATGAAAAGGGGAGTGACTTACAGCCCCATCCCTGCGGCGAGGCCGTTGTCGAGGAACATGAGGAGGCGGAAGACGAAGACGGTGGTGTAGTCGACGACGATCCATATGTGGAGCGGGTGGGCGCAGAGGCGGTACCTCCTCCAGTTGATGGACACGATGATTCTATATTATGAGAGCAAACACTTAGGCATTCATGCATACATACATACATAGATACATAGAAAATTGAAGAAGCAAATGAAATGAAAACAGATGAATTCAGACGTACACGCTGGTGGCGAGCATGGAGAGGAAGAAGCCGTCGTACCTGCAGCATCAGTAGCACATACAGATTCAAAAAGTACATTCATTCAGTGGGGAAAAACAAGGGTGTGGAGTGGATAGAGGAAGGTTAGAGGGGGGAGGGGCGCACGTACCACTTGAAATCGACGCCCCGCATCGCCATTCCGGTCAGATCTGAGACTAGCTGTCGTCGGAGCGCTCCGGCGGCCGGGGCGGCGGCGCCCGCATCCGTCGCCTCCGCTCCGCTCCGCGTCGAGGGTTTGGGGCTCCGGCGGTGGGTGGGACAAACGGGAGCGGCCAAACGGAACGGAACGGAATCGATTGGGATGGAGCCGATGAAGATGGTTGTGGGGACAGTGACGGACAGTAACCGCACGGCGGAGAGGGGGAGGAAGATGAACTCGCAACGCTCGGCTACTCCTACCTACCCGCCTACCCCCTGCCCGGCCGCCACGCCTCCGCTTCCCTCTGCCACGTGGGGCAGGACTGCACGGGCCCAGATGTCTGTGGCACGTGGGTAGGTCATGTGTCCGTGCGTGCTCCCGTGATTGATGATGTTACAGGGCCACGGCGGCAACAGTCAGTGGTGGGGCTCCTACCGACGGACGGACGGAAGGGACACTACTACGGCAGCGTATGTATGTCAAGGCATCTATAGCCCTCTCTCTCACTGACTTGTATCATCCAACCGGTCATATTCGTCCCGGCTAACCAACCCCCTTCATATCCAGGCTCATATCTCAAAGAAATCCGGGCTCGAGCGGTGCAGGGAGGTGCCGTGGATTTTCATGGTAGATGCCCTAGTGAAAGGACTTGGGTGTGGAGCCATCGCAACTAGGTTAGCTTGAAAGGGGTTGAACGGGACAAAGGACACAAGGAGTTTACCCAGGTTCGGCCCCTCACCGTGCAGGTAAAAGCCTACGTCCTGCTTCTAGTTGTATTGCTTGTGTTTCGATTACAAGGGAGCGGATACGCTTGACCTAACTCTCGATTACTTATTCCTTGAGTTAACCCGCCGCCGGATCTCACCTTTATATACACAGGTTGGGACCCGGCAGCTTACAGAGTCCCGTCCGGCTCACACAACGTGACCGGCTCGGTTTCTAACTAGTCATGCCTTACGGGGCAAGTCTTCTCTCGGCGGTTCACAGGCCCCGGTCTTGGGCCTTCACCAAGCCTGCCTCTATGAGCCGCCGTCTTCATACTTCTCCTTGGGTCTCTTTGAACCTTCTTCATGTTAAACCACCATCAGTGTAACCCGGCCCCTCTTGGGCGGGTCATACCTCGAAGTTATATCTCCAACATTAGGCCCCAGGTTGATTTGAACTCATTCACATCAATCCTCACTTTTTACCTTAGCCAACATTAGGCCAGCCTTTTCACAGGAATGGGCCACTGTTGGGCCGTGCCACATGTCGACGTATCATAGGCGCCTTCTGTCCAATGAGTGGATGACATCTATCCCAACGATGAGCCGACACGTGTTTCCTTCAGCCAATGATGATTTTACACGTGGAAAATCCCCATTGGTCAGGGCTGTTAACGGGTTATCGGATCCAAAATCCGACCCGATAGCTTAATAACGTTCCGTTACGGTGGATGCCACGTGTGAAAACACCCTTGACGAAAGCACTTCTGTGACACGTGATTTATTGTCATGAAAGTGGACACTTCCGTGATGATAATTTTGGTAATGTCATGAAACACTTCTACGACAGCACAGGTATGACTATCTTGATTCTGTCATAAAATCGTCATGGATGTACATGCATGACAAAAAACGCGACCTACTGTGACAAACACGTATCATCATGGAAGTGTATTTTTTTATAGTGTTGGGTCCAACTCCGAATCTGAACTTTCCAAAACTGTTTGGTTTACAACCTGGATGCACCTTGCGGGTCACTTCTGAGGCAGTAAACAGGCTCGGATGGAAACGAGCGAAAAGCAATCTTGACCATTTCGACGAGAAGGACATCTTTCATGTTGAATGTTTTTCTTATCAGAGGTCGTCTTGAGGGGTTTTCGTCCGTTTCCCGAAGTCTGCAACAGAGAAATCCAAAACCCGGGCGAACATCCCGGAGTGTCCGGCCATCCTTAGAGAAATCCAAAACCCGGATGATTATCCCCGGAGTGTCCAGCCATCTTGATGCAGCCACGCATTTTCGGCTCTAACATTTGCATACGACCTCGGATTAAGACAATTTTTATATCAAAATCGACTGTTTCGACGAGACGAAGACAATTCATGTAGAATTTTTTCCTCATATGAGACTGTCTTGGAGGCGTAATTGGCCGAACAGTACTTTTAGTGCCAACATCTTATTACTTCGAGCACAATTTCGGCCGTTTAGATGAGATCATGCGTTGATGCCCCAAATATCAAAGTTTTTCATTTTGACAATACGAAACTTTCACATGTTGAAAACTTTTCTATTTGAGGTCATATTAACTAAGGTTTTGATCATGCCATAATCTGGTGTCAACATATCCATTTCTTTTTTACAATCCCAAGCTCTTCACACCCATAGCGGCCTCCTCAAATGCCCTCCCCATGGTCCCGGCGAACGGTTCGGTCCGGTCAGTGACTTGGTATCACCCAATTGGCCCCTCAAACCGGTCATATTTGCCTAGGCTGACCCCCCCCCCTCTCATATCCAGCCCATATCTCGAATAGATATAAGGAGGCCCAGACGCGCTTAGGCACGTCTGCCACATCCCATATTTTTGTCATCGCTGCATGATGAAGATCCGACAAGACCTAGATGCATGAGGCGTCAAAACAGGTGATTAGGGTTCTAGGGCGGTGGGGCATAGAGGTGCGGCTGAGTGGGTAGGAGATGGATCAAGAAAGCAAACAATGTTGGATGGAAGTGCTAGAATCAACGGGCCCGCATCCGTCCAAGTAAATCATCTTATCAGTACACCGACAAGGAGAAATCCCCATTGATATTTCGAGGCCATGTCTATATGGCCATCGTTGTGGCACTTATTATCCATCGATAGTTTCAAGAGGCTTCCGTCCAAGCGGGCGTGGGAAGATGAAGGCAGGAGTTGAAGTCTCTAGTATGCTTTTCGATCGCACTTGTGCGAGGGGGTAAGCCGATATTTCGAGTCTTCGAGGGGCACCCCCAAGGGCACTTCTGAAGGAAATATGCCCTAGAGGCAATAATAAAGTTATTATTTATTTCCTTATATCATGATAAATGTTTATTATTCATGCTAGAATTGTATTAACCGGAAACATAATACATGTGTGAATACATAGACAAACAGAGTGTCACTAGTATGCCTCTACTTGACTAGCTCGTTAATCAAAGATGGTTATGTTTCCTGACCATGAACAATGAGTTGTTATTTGATTAACGAGGTCACATCATTAGTTGAATGATCTGATTGACATGACCCATTCCATTAGCTTAGCACCTGATCGTTTAGTATGTTGCTATTGCTTTCTTCATGACTTATACATGTTCCTATGACTATGAGATTATGCAACTCCCGTTTACCGGAGGAACACTTTGGGTACTACCAAACGTCACAACGTAACTGGGTGATTATAAAGGAGTACTACAGGTGTCTCCAATGGTCGATGTTGGGTTGGCATATTTCGAGATTAGGATTTGTCACTCCGATTGTCGGAAAGGTATCTCTGGGCCCTCTCGGTAATACACATCACATAAGCCTTGCAAGCATTACAACTAATATGTTAGTTGTGAGATGATGTATTACGGAACGAGTAAAGAGACTTGCCGGTAACGAGATTGAACTAAGTATTGGATACCGACGATCGAATCTCGGGCAAGTAACATACCGATGACAAAGGGAACAACGTATGTTGTTATGCGGTCTGACCGATAAAGATCTTCGTAGAATATGTAGGAGCCAATATGGGCATCCAGGTCCCGCTATTGGTTATTGACCAGAGACGTGTCTCGGTCATGTCTACATTGTTCTCGAACCCGTAGGGTCCGCACGCTTAAGGTTACGATGACAGTTATATTATGAGTTTATGCATTTTGATGTACCGAAGGTTGTTCGGAGTCCCGGATGTGATCACGGACATGACGAGGAGTCTCGAAATGGTCGAGACATAAAGATTGATATATTGGAAGCCTATGTTTGGACATCGGAAGTGTTCCGGGTGAAATCGGGATTTTACCGGGTTACCGGGAGGTTACCGGAACCCCCCGGGAGCCATATGGGCCATCATGGGCCTTAGTGGAAAAGAGAAAGGGGCAGCCCAAGGGGGCTGCGCGCCTCCCCCCTTCCCCTAGTCCTATTAGGACTAGGAGAGGTGGCCGGCCACCCCTCTCCCTCTTTCCCCCTTGGGAATCCTAGTTGGAATAGGATTGGGGGGGGAGTCCTACTCCCGGTAGGAGTAGGACTCCTCCTGCGCCACCTCCTCCTGGCCGGCGCCTCCTCCCCCCTTGGCTCCTTTATATACTGAGGTAGAGGCACCTCTAAACACACAAGTTAACACAAGTTGATCCACGTGATCGATTCCTTAGCCGTGTGCGGTGCCCCCTGCCACCATATTCCTCGATAATACTGTAGCGGAGTTTAGGCGAAGCCCTGCTGCTGTAGTTCATCAAGATCGTCACCACGCCGTCGTGCTGACGGAACTCTTCCCCGACACTTTGCTGGATCGGAGTCCGGGGATCGTCATCGAGCTGAACGTGTGCTCGAACTCGGAGGTGCCGTAGTTTCGGTGCTTGATCGGTTGGATCGTGAAGACGTGCGACTACTTCCTCTACGTCGTGTCATCGCTTCCGCAGTCGGTCTGCGTAGGGTACGTAGACAATACTCTTCCCCTCGTTGCTATGCATCACATGATCTTGCGTGTGCGTAGGAAAATTTTTGAAATTACTACGAAACCCAACAGTGGCATCCGAGCCTAGGTTACTTATGTTGATGTTATATGCACGAGTAGAACACAAGTGAGTTGTGGACGATACAAGTCATACTGCCTACCAGCATGTCATACTTTGTTTCGGCGGTATTGTTGGACGAGACGACCCGGACCAACCTTACGCGTACGCTTACGCGAGACCGGTTCCCTCGACGTGCTTTGCACAGAGATGGCTTGCGGGCGACTGTCTCTCCAACTTTAGTTGAACCAAGTATGGCTACGCCCGGTCCTTGCGAAGGTTAAAACGGAGTCTATTTGACAAACTATCGTTGTGGTTTTGATGCGTAGGTGAGATTGGTTCTTACTTAAGCCCGTAGCAGCCACGTAAAACATGCAACAACAAAGTAGAGGACGTCTAACTTGTTTTTGCAGGGCATGTTGTGATGTGATATGGTCAAGGCATGATGCTGAATTTTATTGTATGAGATGATCATGTTTTGTAACCGAGTTATCGGCAACTGGCAGGAGCCATATGGTTGTCGCTTTATTGTATGCAATGCAATCGCGATGTAATGCTTTACTTTATTACTAAACGGTAGTGATAGTCGTTGAAGCATAAGATTGGCGAGACGACAACGATGCTACGATGAAGATCAAGGTGTCGCGCCGGTGACGATAGTGATCATGACGGTGCTTCGGAGATGGAGATCACAAGCACAAGATGATGATGGCCATATCATATCACTTATATTGATTGCATGTGATGTTTATCTTTTATGCATCTTATCTTGCTTTGATTGACGGTAGCATTATAAGATGATCTCTCACTAAATTATCAAGAAGTGTTCTCCCTGAGTATGCACCGTTGCCAAAGTTCGTCGTGCCCAGACACCACGTGATGATCGGGTGTGATAAGCTCTACGTCCATCTACAACGGGTGCAAGCCAGTTTTTGCACACGCAGAATACTCAGGTTAAACTTGACGAGCCTAGCATATACAGATATGGCCTCGGGACACGGAGACCGAAAGGTCGAGCGTGAATCATATAGTAGATATGATCAACATAGTGATGTTCACCATTGAAACTACTCCATCTCACGTGATGATCGGACATGGTTTAGTTGATATGGATCACGTGATCACTTAGATGACTAGAGAGATGTCTGTCTAAGTGGGAGTTCTTAAGTAATATGATTAATTGAACTTAAATTTATCATGAACTTAGTCCTGGTAGTATTTTGCAAATTATGTTGTAGATCAATAGCTTGCGTTGTTGCTCTCATATGTTTATTTTGATATGTTCCTAGAGAATATTGTGTTGAAAAATGTTAGTAGCAATGATGCGGATTCGATCCGTGATCTGAGGTTTATCCTCATTGCTGCACAGAAGAATTATGTCCTTAATGCACCGCTAGGTGACAGACCTATTGCAGGAGCAGATGCAGAAGTTATGAACGTCTGGCTAGCTTAATATGATGACTACTTGATAGTTTAGTGCACCATGCTTAACGGCTTAGAATCGGGACTTCAAAGACGTTTTGAACGTCATGGACCATATGAGATGTTCCAGGAATTGAAGTTAATATTTCAAGCAAATACCCGAGTTGAGAGATATGAAGTCTCCAACAAGTTCTATAGCTAAAAGATGGAGGAGAATCGCTCAACTAGTGAGCATGTGCTCAGATTGTCTGGGTACTTCAATCGCTTGAATCAAGTGGGAGTTAATCTTCCAGATAAGATAGTGATTGACAGAATTCTCTAGTCACCATCACCAAGTTAGTAGAACTTCGTGATGAACTATAGTATGCAAGGGATGATGAAAATGATTCCCGAGCTCTTCGTGATGTTGAAATCAACGAAGGTAGAAATCAAGAAAGAGCATCAAGTGTTGATGGTTGACAAGATCACTAGTTTCAAGAAAAGGGCAAAGGGAAAGAAAGGGGAACTTCAAGTAGATTGACAAGCAAGTTGTCACTCCCACGAAGAAGCCCAAAGCTGAACCAAAGCCTGAAACTGAGTGCTTACACTGCAAAGGAAATGGTCACTGGAAGCGGAACTACCCTAAATATTTGGTGGATAAGAAGGATGGCAAAGTGAAAAAGGGTATATTTGATATACAGGTGTTTGATGTGTGCTTTACTAGTGTTTATAGCAACCCCTCGGTATTTGGTACTGGTTCAGTTGCTAAGAGTAGTAACTCGAAACGGGAGTTGCAGAATAAACAGAAACTAGTTAAGGGTGAAGTGATGATGTGTGTTGAAAGTAGTTTCAAGATTGATATGATCATCATCGCACACTCCCTATTCTTTCGGGATTAGTGTTGAACCTAAATAAATGTTATTTGGTGTTTGCGTTGAGCATGAATATGATTTGATCATGTTTATTGCAATACGGTTATTCATTTAAGTAAGAGAATAAACTGTTGTTCTATTTACATGAATAAAACCTTATATGGTTACACACCCAATGAAAATGGTTCATTGGATCTCGATCGTAGTGATACACATATTCATAATATTGATGCCAAAAGATGCAAAGTTAATAATGATAGTGCAACTTATTTGTGGCACTGCCGTTTGGGTCATATCGGTGTAAAGCGCATGAAGAAACTCCATAAAGATGGATTTTCGGAACCACTTGATTATGAATCACTTGGTACTTGCGAACCGTGCCTCATGGGCAAGATGACTAAAACACCGTTCTCCGGTACTATGGAGAGAGCAACAGATTTGTTGGAGATCATACATACCGATGTATGTGGCCCGATGAATATTGAGGCTCATGGCGGATATCGTTATTTTCTCACCTTCACAGATGATTTAAGCAGATATGGGTATATTTACTTAATGAAACATAAGTCTGAAACATTTGAAAAGTTCAAAGAATTTCAGAGTGAAGTTGAAAATCATCGTAACAAGAAAATAAAGTTTCTACGATCTGATCGTGGAGGAGAATATTTGAGTTACGAGTTTGGTGTACATTTGAAAAACTGTGGAATAGTTTCGCAACTCACGCCACCCGGAACACCACAGCGTAATGGTGTGTCCGAACGTCGTAATCGTACTTTACTAGATATGGTGCGATCTATGATGTCTCTTACAGATTTACCGCTATCATTTTGGGGTTATGCTTTAGAGACGGCCGCATTCACGTTAAATAGGGCACCATCAAAATCCGTTGAGACGACGCCTTATGAACTATGGTTTGGCAAGAAACCAAAGTTGTCGTTTCTTAAAGTTTGGGGCTGCGATGCTTATGTGAAAAAGCTTCAACCTGATAAGCTCGAACCCAAATCGGAGAAATGTGTATTCATAGGATACCCAAAGGAAACTGTTGGGTACACCTTCTATCACAGATCCGAAGGCAAAACATTCGTTGCTAAGAATGGATCATTTCTAGAGAAGGAGTTTCTCTCGAAAGAAGTGAGTGGGAGGAAAGTAGAACTTGACGAGGTAACTGTACCTGCTCCCTTACTGGAAAGTAGTTCATCACAGAAAACTGTTTCAGTGACACCTACACCAGTTAGTGAGGAAGCCAATGATAATGATCATGAAACTTCAGATCAAGATACTACTGAACCTCGTAGATCAACCAGAGTAAGATCCGCACCAGAGTGGTACGGTAATCCTGTTCTGGAGGTCATGCTACTAGATCATGATGAACCTACGAACTATGAAGAAGCAATGGTGAGCCCAGATTCCGCAAAGTGGCTAGAAGCCATGAAATCTGAGATGGGATCCATGTATGAGAACAAAGTATGGACTTTTGTTGACTTGCCCGATGATCGGCAAGCGATTGAGAATAAATGGATCTTCAAGAGGAAGACGGACGTTGATAGTAGTGTTACTATCTACAAAGCTAGACTTGTCGAAAAAGGTTTTTGACAAAGTTCAAGGTGTTGAATACAATGAGATTTTCTTACTCGTATCGATGCTTAAAAGTCTGTCCGAATCATGTTAGCAATTGCCGCATTTTATGATTATGAAATTTGGCAGATGGATGTCAAAACTGCATTCCTGAATGGATTTCTGGAAGAAGAGTTGTATATGATGCAACCGGAAGGTTTTGTCGATCCAAAGGGAGCTAACAAAGTGTGCAAGCTCCAGCGATCCATTTATGGACTGGTGCAAGAATCTCGGAGTTGGAATATACGCTTTGATAAGTTGATCAAAGCATATAGTTATTGTACAGACTTACAGTGAAGCCTGTATTTACAAGAAAGTGAGTGGGAGCACTACAACATTTCTGATAAGTATATGTGAATGACATATTGTTGATCGGAAATAATGTAGAATTATTCTGCAAAGCATGAAAGGATACTTGAATAAAAGTTTTTCAAAGAAAGACCTTGGTGAAGCTGCTTACACATTGAGCATCAAGATCTATATAGATAGATGAAGACGCTTGATAAGATTTTTTCAATGAATACATACCTTGATAAATTTTTGAAATAGTTCAAAATGGAACAGTCAAAGAAGGAGTTCTTGCCTGTGTTGCAAGGTGTTAAGTTGAGTAAGACTCAAAGCCCGACCACGGCAGAAAATAGAAAGAGAATGAAAGTCATTCCCTATGCCTCAGTCATAGGTTCTATAAAGTATGCCATGCTGTATACCAGATCTATTGTATGCCATACCACTGAGTTTGGCAAGGGAGTACAATAGTGATCTAGGAGTAGATCACTGGAGAGCGGTCAAAATTGTCCTTAGTGGAATAAGGATATGTTTCTCGATTATGGAAAAAGGTTCGTCGTAAAAGGTTACGCCGATGCAAGTTTGACACTAATCTAGATGACTCTAAGTCTTGATCTAGATACATATTGAAAGTGGGAGCAATTAGCTAGAGTAGCTCCGTGCAGAGCATTGTAGACATAGAATTCGCAAAATACTTACGGATCTGTATATGACATACCCGTTGACTAAGATTCTCTCACAAGCAAAACATGATCACACCTTAGTACTCCTTGGGTGTTAATCACATAGCGACGTGAACTAGATTACTGAATCTAGTAAACCCTTTGGGTGTTGGTCACATAGCGATGTGAACTATGGGTGTTAATCACATGGTGATGTGAACTATTGCTGTTAAATCACATGGCGATGTGAACTAGATTATTGACTCTAGTGCAAGTGGGAGACTGAAGGAAATATGCCCTAGAGGCAATAATAAAGTTATTATTTATTTCCTTATATCATGATAAATGTTTATTATTCATGCTAGAATTGTATTAACCGGAAACATAATACATGTGTGAATACATAGACAAACAGAGTGTCACTAGTATGCCTCTACTTGACTAGCTCGTTAATCAAAGATGGTTATGTTTCCTGACCATGAACAATGAGTTGTTATTTGATTAACGAGGTCACATCATTAGTTGAATGATCTGATTGACATGACCCATTCCATTAGCTTAGCACCTGATCGTTTAGTATGTTGCTATTGCTTTCTTCATGACTTATACATGTTCCTATGACTATGAGATTATGCAACTCCCGTTTACCGGAGGAACACTTTGGGTACTACCAAACGTCACAACGTAACTGGGTGATTATAAAGGAGTACTACAGGTGTCTCCAATGGTCGATGTTGGGTTGGCATATTTCGAGATTAGGATTTGTCACTCCGATTGTCGGAGAGGTATCTCTGGGCCCTCTCGGTAATACACATCACATAAGCCTTGCAAGCATTACAACTAATATGTTAGTTGTGAGATGATGTATTACGGAACGAGTAAAGAGACTTGCCGGTAACGAGATTGAACTAAGTATTGGATACCGACGATCGAATCTCGGGCAAGTAACATACCGATGACAAAGGGAACAACGTATGTTGTTATGCGGTCTGACCGATAAAGATCTTCGTAGAATATGTAGGAGCCAATATGGGCATCCAGGTCCCGCTATTGGTTATTGACCAGAGACGTGTCTCGGTCATGTCTACATTGTTCTCGAACCCGTAGGGTCCGCACGCTTAAGGTTACGATGACAGTTATATTATGAGTTTATGCATTTTGATGTACCGAAGGTTGTTCGGAGTCCCGGATGTGATCACGGACATGACGAGGAGTCTCGAAATGGTCGAGACATAAAGATTGATATATTGGAAGCCTATGTTTGGACATCGGAAGTGTTCCGGGTGAAATCGGGATTTTACCGGGTTACCGGGAGGTTACCGGAACCCCCCGGGAGCCATATGGGCCATCATGGGCCTTAGTGGAAAAGAGAAAGGGGCAGCCCAAGGGGGCTGCGCGCCTCCCCCCTTCCCCTAGTCCTATTAGGACTAGGAGAGGTGGCCGGCCACCCCTCTCCCTCTTTCCCCCTTGGGAATCCTAGTTGGAATAGGATTGGGGGGGGAGTCCTACTCCCGGTAGGAGTAGGACTCCTCCTGCGCCACCTCCTCCTGGCCGGCGCCTCCTCCCCCCTTGGCTCCTTTATATACTGAGGTAGAGGCACCTCTAAACACACAAGTTAACACAAGTTGATCCACGTGATCGATTCCTTAGCCGTGTGCGGTGCCCCCTGCCACCATATTCCTCGATAATACTGTAGCGGAGTTTAGGCGAAGCCCTGCTGCTGTAGTTCATCAAGATCGTCACCACGCCGTCGTGCTGACGGAACTCTTCCCCGACACTTTGCTGGATCGGAGTTCGGGGATCGTCATCGAGCTGAACGTGTGCTCGAACTCGGAGGTGCCGTAGTTTCGGTGCTTGATCGGTTGGATCGTGAAGACGTGCGACTACTTCCTCTACGTCGTGTCATCGCTTCCGCAGTCGGTCTGCGTAGGGTACGTAGACAATACTCTTCCCCTCGTTGCTATGCATCACATGATCTTGCGTGTGCGTAGGAAAATTTTTGAAATTACTACGAAACCCAACAACTTCACCTTAAATATTCATCTCACAGATGTTCGGTGCCCAAAAGTAATAGATAATCAACATAAATGAATACCAATAGTTTTACGTGCAACCCCCTGAGTTAGGGGAAAAAGCCGGCCGAGCCACCCAAATCTTCTTTCACTATAATCAAATGTGGGATACTACAAGTTATTCTGTTCATGGCCCTAGAGGCTCTCATACTTCAAGATCTCTCGACCTTGGATGACAACAATAATATTTGGGACTCAAGAGCTAGGGACTAGAACAGCGTATGTATGTCAAGGCATCTATAGCCCTCTCTCTCACCGACTTGTATCATCCAACCGGTCATATTCGTCCCGGCTAACCAACCCCCTTCATATCCAGGCTCATATCTCAAAGAAATCCGGGCTCGAGCGGTGCAGGGGAGGTGCCGTGGATTTTCATGGTAGATGCCCTAGTGAAAGGACTTGGGTGTGGAGCCATCGCAACTAGGTTAGCTTGAAAGGGGTTGAACGAGACAAAGGACACAAGGAGTTTACCCAGGTTCGGCCCCTCACCGTGCAGGTAAAAGCCTACGTCCTGCTTCTAGTTGTATTGCTTGTGTTTCAATTACAAGGGAGCGGATACGCTTGACCTAGCTCTCGATTACTTATTCCTTGAGTTAACCCGCCGCCGGATCTCACCTTTATATACACAGGTTGGGACCCGGCAGCTTACAGAGTCCCGTCCGGCTCACACAACGTGACCGGCTCGGTTTCTAACTAGTCATGCCTTACGGGGCAAGTCTTCTCTCGGCGGTTCACAGGCCCCGGTCTTGGGCCTTCACCAAGCCTGCCTCTATGAGCCGTCGTCTTCATACTTCTCCTTGGGTCTCTTTGGACCTTCTTCATGTTAAACCACCATCAGTGTAACCCGGCCCCTCTTGGGCGGGTCATACCTCGGAGTTATATCTCCAACATTAGGCCCCAGGTTGATTTGAACTCGTTCACATCAATCCTCACTTTTTACCTTAGCAGGAATGCATCCGTGTCGAATCTTCAGTAGACCGATGTAAGCCGCCATGACATCACATAAATAGAGTCATTGTAAACCGCCATGACGTCACATGCATTAATTCCACACAAGGCCCAGAATATCTCAACGAATCTTTATCTTAATGGGCTTCCCGTGAATCGAGGCGTCAGCATTGTTATCATAATCATTTTGCCTCCTCAATTTCCGCGCATGCCATCTTATCACCTCCTTATAAATAGGGAAAGGGGGGCCCTCTTTTTCACTTTTTACCCCTGCCTCTGCATCTTCTTCTTCCTCCTCATGACTCCACTACAACCCGTCCGTAGCACAAGAACAACAATCATAATCATAGGCTAGCTTCTAGGGTTGAGCCTCTACGGTCTCGTGGTCGATCAACTCTTGTAATACTCATATCATCAAGATCAATCAAGCAGGAAGTAGGGTATTACCTCCATCGAGAGGGCCCGAACCTGGGTAAAACATCGTGTCCCCTGCCTCCTGTTACCATTAGCCTTAGACGCACAGTTCGGGACCCCCTACCCGAGATCCGCCGGTTTTGACACCGACATTGGTGCTTTCATTGAGAGTTCCACTGTGTCGTCGCGATAAGGCTTGATGGCTCCCTCAACCATCTTCAACAACGCAGTCCAGGGGGAGGTTTTCCTTCCCGGACAGATCTTCGTATTCAGCGGCTTCATACCGCGGGCCAACTCGCTTGGCCATCTGGAGCAGATCGATAGCTACGCCCCCGGCCATCAGGTCAAGTTTGGAAGCTTAAACTATACTGCCGATATCCGCGGAGACTTGATCTTCGATGGATTCGAGCCCATGTCAGGTGCGCCGAACGGTCACGACGGGCATGACTTCGATCTGCCATCGGACAGTATTCGGGAGATCGCACCGGCGGCGGCGCCGGAAATCAATCCGGAGCAGATCGTGCCTTTTGAGGACGGGTGGATGGACCCCACCATGGAGGTCGCACACTCATCAGCGTCGGAGCCGAACACTGATCCCGCCTCCTGTGAGGGTGGAGTCATCGGACCCTCGGACTCGTCTTCGGCTATAGGGTCCGAACCGCGTACGCCCGTGCCTATCGAATCCGATTGGGCACCGGTTATGGAGTTCACTTCCGCGGATATCTTTCAGCAATCGCCCTTGGGTGATGTGCTAAACTCATTAAGGTCTCTTTCCTTGTCGAGAGATTCTTGGCCAAACTATGTTCGGCTCGCATGGGAAGCGGACGACGAGGAAATTCGTCCCCCACCCACCACCCACTTTATAGCCACTGTCGATGACTTAACCGACGTGCTTGACTTCGACTCCGAAGACATCGATGGTATGGACGACGATGCATGAGAAGAACAGGAACCACCGCCTATAGGGCGCTGGACAGCCACCTCACACTACAAAAAAATACACTTCCGTGATGATACGTGTTTGTCACAGTAGGTCGCGTTTTCTATCATGCATGTACATCCATGACGATTTTATGATAGAATCAAGATAGTCATACAGGTGCTGTCGTAGAAGTGTTCCATGACATTACCAAAATTATCATCACGGAAGTGTCCACTTCCATGACGATAAATCGCGCGTCACAGAAGTGCTTTCGTCAAGGGTGACCGACACGTGGCATCCACCGTAACGGAATGCCGTTAAGCTATCGGGTTGGATTTTGGATCCGATAACCCGTTAACAGCCACGACCAATGCCGATTTTCCACGTGTAAAATTCTCATTGGCCGACGGTTCCACGCATCAGCTCCGCGTTGGCACAGGTGTCACTCATCCAATGGTCGAGATGGGCCTATGATATGTTGACACGTGGACCAGCCCAAAAGTGGCCCACAAAGTTTAAATGGGTCGGCCCAACCGAAGGCCCATAAGATTTAGCGGACCATAATGGGCCGGCCCAGCTAAAGGCCCACAAAATTTAGCGGACCATAATGGGCAGGCCCAGCTAAAGGCCCACACGATTTTGCAAACCATAATTGGCCGGCCCAGCTAAAGGCCCACAAGATTTTGCGGACCACAATGGGCAGGCCCAGCTAAAGGCCCACAAGATTCAGCAGACCATAATGGGCTGGCCCAGCTAAAGGCCCAACATTCTCTGTCAAATCGGCCCGTCAACGGCCTGTCCTAAACTTGTCATCAATGCGGCCCATGGTCACTTCTGGCCCGTTAACTGTCCGCTAAGTAATTGGGCCGAATTACGGCCCGGTGTATTCCTGGCCTGTTAAAGGTCCGGCTTCATTTGGGCCCATTTACAGGCCATCAAAACTTTCGGCCCATAAACGACCGTGAAGGATTTGGGTCATATTCGGCCATGTCTGACATTCGGCCTGTTAGAGGCCCACTATAGATTTGGGCCACTTTCGGCCTGTTGTCATTTTTGGCCTGTTAGCGCCGGATGTAAACCATGGGCCATATGTGGCCCAACGTCATATCGGGCCCATTAACAGCCCATATAAAAATGATGATAATCTAGCCCGACCAAAGTTCCGGCCTGTTAAAGGCTCGTGTATTAGGTCGGTGCATTTAAGGCCCGTCCGAATTTCGGCCTGTCAAAGATCCGCATCGTAAATGGGCCGCCATTTCGGCCTGCTAAGTCGAGTGGGTTATTTGGCACAATCAGGGCCCAATCTCACTTTCGGTCTATTAAAGGCCCATGTTTTTTATCGGCTCGGGATATTTACACCTGTAAACGTCCTAATTTTACTGAGGGCCCAAATTATGTTTAGGCCTATTAAAGGCCCACTATGGGCACAGGCCTACCAGAAAAATATGAAAGCTTATGCTGATTTAGGCCCAGATATTTTTAGTGGGCTACATGCCAATTTTGGCCCATAATCATTTTTAGCCCAATTGGAAGGGGCCCGACGAATGTTGGCATGTTGGGCTCCTACGAAGCTTTCAGCCGAATACATTACTAAGATAAACCTACACTATACAAAAATAGCGTCGTAATTACTGCAGCCTGTTGTTGGAAATATGCCCTAGAGGCAATAATAAAATGGTTTTTATTGTATCTCCTTGTTCATGATAATTGTCTATTATTCATGCTATAATTGTATTGACCGGAAACCGCAATACATGTGTGAATACATAGACCACAACATGTCCCTAGTGAGCCTCTAGTTGACTAGCTCGTTGATCAACAGATGGTCATGGTTTCCTGACCATGGACATTGGATGTCATTGATAACGGGATCACATCATTAGGAGAATGATGTGATGGACAAGACCCAATCCTAAGCATAGCACAAGATCATGTAGTTCGTTTGCTAAAAGCTTTTCCAATGTCAAGTATCATTTCCTTAGACCATGAGATTGTGCAACTCCCGGATACTGTAGGAATGCTTTGGGTGTGCCAAATGTCACAACATAACTAGGTGGCTATAAAGGTGCACTACGGGTATCTCCAAAAGTGTTTGTTGGGTTGGCACGAATCAAGACTGGGATTTGTCACTCTGATGACGGAGAGGTATCTCCGGGCCCACTCGGTAATGCATCATCATAATGAGCTCAATGTGACTAAGTAGTTAGTCATGGGATCATGCGTTACGGAACGAGTAAAGTGACTTGCCGGTAACGAGATTGAACAAGGTATTGGGATACCGGTGATCGAATCTCGGACAAGTAACGTACCGATTGACAAAGGGAATTGTATACGGGATTGCTTGAATCCTTGACATCGTGGTTCATCCGATGAGATCATCGTGGAACATGTGGGAGACAACATGGGTATCCAGATCCCGCTGTTGGTTATTGGCCAGAGAGTTGTCTCTGTCATGTCTGCATGATTCCCGAACCCGTAGGGTCTACACACTTAAGGTTCGGTGACACTGGAGTATTAGTGTGCAGTTACCGAATGTTGTTCGGAGTCCCGGATGAGATCCCGGACGTCACGAGGAGTTCCAGAATGGTCCGGAGGTAAATATTTATATATGAGAAGTCCTATTTTGGCCACCGGAAAATGTTCAGGATTTTTTGGTATTGTACCGGGAAGGTTCTAGAAGGTTCCAGAGTGGGGCCCACCTGCATGGGTGGACCCACATGAACGTGGGTAGTGGGGGCAAGGCCCCACACCCCTGGTCAAGGCGCACCAAGACCCCCCCTTAGAAGGAATAAGATCATATCCCGAAGGGATAAGATCAAGATCCCTAAAAAGGGGGGATAACAATCGGTGGGGAAGAAAATGATGGGATTTCTTTCCTCCCACCTTTGCCAACGCCCCAATGGACTTGGAGGGCAAGAAACCAGCCCCCTCCACCCCTATATATAGTGGGGAGGCGCATGGGAGCTTCACCCCTTGCCCCTGGCGCAGCCCTCCCCCTCTCCAACTCCACCTCCTCCTCGGTAGTGCTTGGCGAAGCCCTGCCGGAGAACTGCAAGCTCCACCACCACGCCGTCGTGCTGCCGGAGCTCTCCCTCAACTTCTCCCCTCCCCTTGCTGGATCAAGAAGGAGGAGACGTCCCCGGGCTATACGTGTGTTGAACGCGGAGGCGCCGTCCGTTCGGCGTTAGATCAGATCTTCCGCGATTTGAATCGCCACGAGTACGACTCCCTCATCCGCGTTCTTGTAACGCTTCCGCATCGTGATGTTCAAGGGTATGAATATGCACCCCCCCTCTCTCTCGTTGCTAGTCTCTCCATAGATTGATCTTGGTGATGCGTAGAAAATTTTGAATTTCTGCTACGTTCCCCAACAGTGGCATCATGAGCTAGGTCTATTGCGTAGATTCTATGCACGAGTAGAACACAAGTTGTTGTGGGTGTTGATTTTGTTCAATATGCTTACCGTTACTAGTCCTATCTTGTTTCGACGGTATTGTGGGATGAAGCGGCCCGGACCGACCTTACACGTACACTTACGTGAGACAGGTTCCACCGACTGACATGCACTTGTTGCATAAGGTGGCTAGCGGGTGCCAGTCTCTCCCACTTTAGTCGGATCGGATTCGATGAAAAGGGTCCTTATGAAGGGTAAATAGCAATTGGCATATCACGTTGTGGATTTGGTGTAGGTAAGAAACGTTCTTGCTAGAAACCTATAGCAGCCACGTAAAAACTTGCAACAACAATTAGAGGACATCTAACTTGTTTTTGCAGCATATGTCGTGTGATGTGATATGGCCAAGAAGGATGTGATGAATGTGTTGGAAATATGCCCTAGAGGCAATAATAAAAGCATTATTATTATATTTCTTTGTTCATGATAATTGTCTTTATTCGTGCTATAATTGTGTTATCCGGAAATCGTAATACATGTGTGAATAACAGACACCAACATGTCCCTAGTAAGCCTCTAGTTGACTAGCTCGTTGATCAATAGATAGTCATGGTTTCCTGGCTATGGACATTGGATGTCATTGATAACGGGATCACATCATTAGGATAATGATGTGATGGACAAGACCCAATCCTAAACATAGCACAAGATCGTATAGTTCGTTTGCTAGAGTTTTTGCAATGTCAAAGTATCTCTTCCTTCGACCATGAGATCGTATAACTCCTGGATACCGTAGGAGTGCTTTGGGTGTATCAAACGTCACAACGTAACTGGGTGACTATAAAGGTGCACTACAGGTATCTCCGAAAGTATCTATTGTTTTATATGGATCGAGACTGGGATTTGTCACTCCGTATGACGGAGAGATATCACTGGGCCCACTCAGTAATGCATCATCATAATGAGCTCAAAGTGACCAAGTGTTTGGTCACGGGATCATGCATTACGGTACGAGTAAAGTGACTTGCCGGTAACAAGATTGAACGAGGTATTGGGATACCGACGATCGAATCTCGGGCAAGTAACATATCGATTGACAAAGGGAATTGCATACGGGGTTGATTAAATTCTCGACATCGTGGTTCATCCGATGAGATCATCGTGGAGCATGTGGGAGCCAACATGGGTATCCAGATCCCGCTGTTGGTTATTGACCGGAGAGCGATCTCGGTCATGTCTACATGTCTCCCGAACCCGTAGGGTCTACACACTTAAGGTTCAGTTACGCTAGGGTTGTAGGGATATGTATATGCAGTAACCCGAATGTTGTTCGGAGTCCCGGATGAGATCCCGGACGTCACGAGGAGTTCCGGAATGGTCCGGAGGTAAAGATTTATATATGGGAAGTCCTGTTTCGGGCATCGGGACAAGTTTCGGGGTTATCGGTATTGTACCGGGACCACCGGAGGGGTCCCGGGGGCCCACCGGGTGGGGCCACCCATCCCCGGGGGCCACATGGGCTGTAGGGGGTGCGCCTTGGCCTGCTTGGGCCAAGGGCACCAGCCCCACATAGGCCCATGCGCCTAGGGTTCAAGGGGGCAAGAGTCCTAGGAGGGTAAGGCACCTCCTAGGTGCCTTGGGGGGGAGGGAAACCCCCCTTGGCCGCCGCACCCCCTAGGAGATTGGATCTCCTAGGGCCGGCCACCCCCCCTTGGCACCCCTATATATAGTGGGGGAGAGGAGGGACTTCAGACCTTGAGTCCTTGGCCTTTGGTTGCCTCATTCTCCCTCCCCAACACCTCCTCCACCTCCTTATAGCTTAGCGAAGCTCTGCCGGAGTACTGCAGCTCCATCAACACCACGCCGTCGTGCTGCTGCTGGTGCCATCTCCCTCAACCTCTCCTCCCTCCCTTGCTGGATCAAGAAGGAGGAGACGTGGCTGTTCCGTACGTGTGTTGAACGCGGAGGTGCCGTCCGTTCGGTGCTAGGATCTCCGGTGATTCGAATCACGTCGTGTTCGACTACATCATCCCCGTTCTTTGAACGCTTCCGCTCGCGATCTACAAGGTATGTAGATGCATCTATTCACTCGTTGCTAGATGAACTCCTAGATGATCTTGGTGAAACGAGTAGGAAATTTTTTATTTTCTGCAACGTTACCCAACAGTGGCATCATGAGCTAGGTCTATGCGTAGTTCTTCTTGCACGAGTAGAACACAATTGGTTGTGGGCGTAGATTTGTCAACTTTCTTGCCGCTACTAGTCTTATCTTGCTTCAGCGGTATTGTGGGATGAAGCGGCCCGGACCAACCTTACACGTACGCTTACGTGAGACCGGTTCCACCGACTAACATGCACAAGTTGCATAAGGTGGCTGGCGGGTGTCTGTCTCTCCCACTTTAGTTGAAGCGGATTCGATGAAAAGGGTCCTTATGAAGGGTAAATAGAAGTTGACAAATCACGTTGTGGTTTCACGTAGGTAAGAAAACGTTCTTGCTAGAACCCTACTTCAGCCACGTAAAACTTGCAAACAACAATTAGAGGACGTCTAACTTGTTTTTGCAGCAAGTGCTTTGTGATATGATATGGCCAAAGTTGTGATGAATGATGAATGATCTATATGTCATGTATGAGATGTTCATGCTATTGTAATAGGAATCACGACTTGCATGTCGATGAGTATGACAACCGGCAGGAGCCATAGGAGTTGTCTTTATTTTTTGTATGACCTGCGTGTCATTAAAGAACGCCATGTAAACTACTTTACTTTATTACTAAACGCGTTAGTCATAGAAGTAGAAGTAGTCGTTGGCGTGACAACTTCATGAAGACACGATGATGGAGATCATGATGATGGAGATCATGGTGTCGTGCCGGTGACAAGATGATCATGGAGCCCCGAAGATGAAGATCAAAGGAGCTATATGATATTGGCCATATCATGTCACTACTTATATAATTGCATGTGATGTTTATTATGTTTTATGCATCTTGTTTACTTAGAACGACGGTAGTAAATAAGATGATCCCTTACAAAATTTCAAGAAGTGTTCTCCCCTAACTGTGCACCGTTGCTACAGTTCGTCGTTTCGAAGCACCACGTAATGATCGGGTGTGATAGATTCTTACGTTCACATACAACGGGTGTAAGACAGTTTTACACAGCGAAAACACTTAGGGTTAACTTGACGAGCCTAGCATGTACAGACATGGCCTCGGAACACGGAGACCGAAAGGTCGAACACGAGTCGTATGGAAGATACGATCTACATGAGAATGTTCACCGACGATGACTAGTCCGTCTCACGTGATGATCGGACACGGCCTAGTCGACTCGGATCGTGTAACACTTAGATGACCAAAGGGATGTCAAATCTGAGTGGGAGTTCATTATAATTTGATTAGATGAACTTAATTATCATGAACTTAGTCTAAAATTTTACAATATGTCTTGTAGATCAAATGGCCAACGTAGTCCTCAACTTCAACGCGTTCCTAGAGAAAACCAAGCTGAAAGACGATGGCAGCAACTATACGGACTGGGTCCGGAACCTGAGGATCATCCTCATAGCTGCCAAGAAAGATTATGTCCTACAAGCACCGCTTGGTGACGCACCCGTTCTCCCTGCGGAACAAGACGTTATGAGCGCTTGGCAGGCACGTTCCGATGACTACTCCCTCGTTCAGTGCGGCATGCTTTACAGCTTAGAGCCGGGGCTCCAAAAGCGTTTTGAGAGACATGGAGCATATGAGATGTTCGAAGAGCTGAAAATGGTTTTCCAAGCTCATGCCCGGGTCGAGAGATATGAAGTCTCCGACAAATTCTTCAGCTGTAAGATGGAGGAAAACAGTTCTGTCAGTGAGCACATACTCACTATGTCTGGGTTGCATAACCGCTTGACTCAGCTGGGAGTTAATCTCCCGGATGATGCGGTCATTGACAGAATCCTCCAGTCGCTTCCACCGAGCTACAAGAGCTTTGTGATGAACTTCAATATGCAGGGGATGGAAAAGACCATTCCTGAAGTATTTGCTATGCTGAAATCAGCAGAGGTAGAAGTCAGAAAGGAACATCAAGTGTTGATGATCAATAAAACCACTAAGTTCAAGAAGGGCAAGGATAAAAAGAACTTCAAGAAGGACGGCAAGGTAGTTGCCGCGCCCAGCAAGCAAGCTGCCGGGAAGAAGCCAAAGAATGGACCCAAGCCCGAGACTGAGTGTTTTTATTGCAAGGAAAGTGGTCACTGGAAGCGGAACTGCCCTAAGTACTTAGCGGACAAGAAGGCCGGCAAAACCAAAGGTATATTTGATATACATGTAATTGATGTGTACCTTACCAGTAATCGTAGTAACTCCTGGGTATTTGATACCGATGCCGTTGCTCATATTTGTAACACACAACAGGAGCTGCGGAATAAACGGAGACTAGCGAAGGACGAGGTGACGATGCGCGTCGGGAATGGTTCCAAGGTCGATGTGATCGCCGTCGGCACGCTACCTCTACATTTGCCTACGGGATTAGTTTTGAACCTCAATAATTGTTATTTTGTGCCAAGTTTGAGCATGAACATTGTATCAGGATCTCGTTTAATTCGAGATGGCTACTCATTTAAATCCGAGAATAATGGTTGTTCTATTTATATGAGAGATATGTTTTATGGTCATGCTCCGATGGTGAATGGTTTATTCTTTATGAATCTCGAGCGTAATGCTACACATATTCATAGTGTAAGTACCAAAAGATTTAAGATTGATAGTGATAGTCCCACATACTTGTGGCACTGCCGCCTCGGTCACATAGGTATCAAACGCATGAAGAAGCTCCATGCTGATGGACTTTTAGAGTCTCTTGATTACGAATCATTTGACACGTGCGAACCATGCCTCATGGGTAAAATGACCAAGACTCCGTTCTTAGGAACAATGGAGAGAGCAACCAACTTATTGGAAATCATACATACTGATGTGTGCGGTCCAATGAGTGTTGAGGCTCGCGGTGGCTATCGTTATGTTCTCACCCTCACTGATGACTTGAGTAGATATGGGTATGTCTACTTAATGAAACACAAGTCTGAGACCTTTGAAAAGTTCAAGGAATTTCAGAGTGAAGTTGAGAATCAACGTGACAGGAAAATCAAGTTTCTACGATCAGATCGTGGAGGAGAATACTTGAGTCACGAGTTTGGTACACACTTAAGAAAATGTGGAATAGTTTCACAACTCACGCCGCCTGGAACACCTCAGCGTAATGGTGTGTCCGAACGTCGTAATCGCACTCTATTAGATATGGTGCGATCTATGATGTCTCTTGCCGATTTACCACTATCTTTTTGGGGCTATGCTTTAGAGACTGCCGCATTCACTTTAAATAGGGCCCCGTCGAAATCCGTTGAGACGACACCGTATGAATTATGGTTTGGGAAGAAACCTAAGCTGTCATTTCTAAAAGTTTGGGGATGCGATGCTTATGTCAGGAAACTTCAACCTGAAAAGCTCGAACCCAAATCGGAAAAATGCGTCTTCATAGGATACCCTAAAGAAACTGTTGGGTATATCTTCTACCTCAGATCCGAAGGCAAGATCTTTGTTGCCAAGAATGGGTCCTTTCTGGAGAAAGAGTTTCTCTCGAAAGAAGTAAGTGGGAGGAAAGTAGAGCTTGATGAAGTATTACCTCTTGAACCGGAAAATGGCGCAACTCAAGAAAATGTTCCTGAGGTGCCTGCACCGACTAGAGAGGAAGTTAATGATAATGATCAAGATACTTCTGATCAAGCTCCTACTGAAATTCGAAGGTCCACGAGGACACGTTCCGCACCAGAGTGGTACGGCAACCCTGTCTTGGAAATCATGTTGTTAGACAACGGTGAACCTTCGAACTATGAAGAAGCGATGGCGGGTCCGGATTCCGACAAATGGCTAGAAGCCATGAAATCCGAGATAGGATCCATGTATGAAAACGAAGTATGGACTTTGACTGACTTGCCCGTAGAACGGCGAGCCATAGAAAATAAATGGATCTTTAAGAAGAAGACAGACGCGGATGGTAATGTGACCATCTATAAAGCTCGGCTTGTCGCTAAGGGTTATCGACAAGTTCAAGGGGTTGACTACGATGAGACTTTCTCACCGGTAGCGAAGCTGAAGTCCGTCCGAATCATGTTAGCAATTGCCGCATTTTATGATTATGAAATTTAGCAAATGGACGTCAAAACGGCATTCCTTAATGGTTTCCTTAAGGAAGAATTGTATATGATGCAGCCGGAAGGTTTTGTCGATCCTAAAAATGCTGACAAGGTGTGCAAGCTCCAACGCTCGATTTATGGGCTGGTGCAAGCATCTCGGAGTTGGAACATTCGTTTTGATGAGATGATCAAAGCGTTTGGGTTTACACAGACTTATGGAGAAGCCTGTGTTTACAAGAAAGTGAGTGGGAGCTCTATAGCATTTCTCATACTATATGTAGATGACATACTTTTGATGGGAAATGATATAGAACTTTTGGACAGCATTAAGGCCTACTTGAATAAGAGTTTTTCAATGAAGGACCTTGGAGAAGCTGCTTATATATTAGGCATCAAGATCTATAGGGATAGATCAAGACGCCTCATAGGTCTTTCACAAAGCACATATCTTGATAAGATTTTGAAGAAGTTCAAAATGGATCAGTCCAAGAAAGGGTTCTTGCCTGTTTTGCAAGGTGTGAAATTGAGCTCAGCTCAATGTCCGACCACGGCAGAAGATATAGAAGAGATGAGCGTCATCCCCTATGCCTCAGCCATAGGTTCTATTATATATGCCATGCTGTGTACCAGACCTGATGTTAACCTTGCCGTAAGTTTGGTAGGAAGGTACCAAAGTAATCCTGGCAAGGAACACTGGACAGCGGTCAAGAATATCCTGAAGTACCTGAAAAGGACTAAGGAAATGTTTCTCGTTTATGGAGGTGACGAAGAGCTCGTCGTAAAAGGTTACGTCGACGCTAGCTTCGACACAGATCTGGATGACTCTAAGTCACAAACCGGATACGTGTATATTTTGAATGGTGGGGCAGTAAGCTGGTGCAGTTGCAAGCAGAGCGTCGTGGCGGGATCTACATGTGAAGCAGAGTACATGGCAGCCTCGGAGGCAGCACATGAAGCAATATGGGTGAAGGAGTTCATCACCGACCTAGGAGTCATACCCAATGCGTCGGGGCCGATCAAGCTCTTCTGTGACAACACTGGAGCTATTGCACTTGCCAAGGAGCCCAGGTTTCACAAGAAGACAAGGCACATCAAGCGTCGCTTCAACTCCATCCGTGAAAATGTTCAAGATGGAGACATAGAGATTTGTAAAGTACATACGGACCTGAATGTAGCAGATCCGTTGACTAAACCTCTCCCAAGAGCAAAACATGATCAACACCAGAATTCCATGGGTGTTCGATTCATCACAATGTAACTAGATTATTGACTCTAGTGCAAGTGGGAGACTGTTGGAAATATGCCCTAGAGGCAATAATAAAAGCATTATTATTATATTTCTTTGTTCATGATAATTGTCTTTATTCGTGCTATAATTGTGTTATCCGGAAATCGTAATACATGTGTGAATAACAGACACCAACATGTCCCTAGTAAGCCTCTAGTTGACTAGCTCGTTGATCAATAGATAGTCATGGTTTCCTGGCTATGGACATTGGATGTCATTCATAACGGGATCACATCATTAGGATAATGATGTGATGGACAAGACCCAATCCTAAACATAGCACAAGATCGTATAGTTCGTTTGCTAGAGTTTTTGCAATGTCAAAGTATCTCTTCCTTCGACCATGAGATCGTATAACTCCTGGATACCGTAGGAGTGCTTTGGGTGTATCAAACGTCACAACGTAACTGGGTGACTATAAAGGTGCACTACAGGTATCTCCGAAAGTATCTATTGTTTTATATGGATCGAGACTGGGATTTGTCACTCCGTATGACGGAGAGATATCACTGGGCCCACTCAGTAATGCATCATCATAATGAGCTCAAAGTGACCAAGTGTTTGGTCACGGGATCATGCATTACGGTACGAGTAAAGTGACTTGCCGGTAACAAGATTGAACGAGGTATTGGGATACCGACGATCGAATCTCGGGCAAGTAACATATCGATTGACAAAGGGAATTGCATACGGGGTTGATTAAATCCTCGACATCGTGGTTCATCCGATGAGATCATCGTGGAGCATGTGGGAGCCAACATGGGTATCCAGATCCCGCTGTTGGTTATTGACCGGAGAGCGATCTCGGTCATGTCTACATGTCTCCCGAACCCGTAGGGTCTACACACTTAAGGTTCAGTTACGCTGGGGTTGTAGGGATATGTATATGCAGTAACCCGAATGTTGTTCGGAGTCCCGGATGAGATCCCGGACGTCACGAGGAGTTCCGGAATGGTCCGGAGGTAAAGATTTATATATGGGAAGTCCTGTTTCGGGCATCGGGACAAGTTTCGGGGTTATCGGTATTGTACCGGGACCACCGGAGGGGTCCCGGGGGCCCACCGGGTGGGGCCACCCATCCCCGGGGGCCACATGGGCTGTAGGGGGTGCGCCTTGGCCTGCTTGGGCCAAGGGCACCAGCCCCACATAGGCCCATGCGCCTAGGGTTCAAGGGGGCAAGAGTCCTAGGAGGGTAAGGCACCTCCTAGGTGCCTTGGGGGGGAGGGAAACCCCCCTTGGCCGCCGCACCCCCTAGGAGATTGGATCTTCTAGGGCCGGCCACCCCCCCTTGGCACCCCTATATATAGTGGGGGAGAGGAGGGACTTCAGACCTTGAGTCCTTGGCCTTTGGTTGCCTCCTTCTCCCTCCCCAACACCTCCTCCACCTCCTTATAGCTTAGCGAAGCTCTGCCGGAGTACTGCAGCTCCATCAACACCACGCCGTCGTGCTGCTGCTGGTGCCATCTCCCTCAACCTCTCCTCCCTCCCTTGCTGGATCAAGAAGGAGGAGACGTGGCTGTTCCGTACGTGTGTTGAACGCGGAGGTGCCGTCCGTTCGGTGCTAGGATCTCCGGTGATTCGAATCACGTCGTGTTCGACTACATCATCCCCGTTCTTTGAACGCTTCCGCTCGCGATCTACAAGGTATGTAGATGCATCTATTCACTCGTTGCTAGATGAACTCCTAGATGATCTTGGTGAAACGAGTAGGAAATTTTTTATTTTCTGCAACGTTACCCAACAGAATGAAATATATGTGATGTATGAGATTGATCATATTCTTGTAATAGGAATCACGACTTGCATGTCGATGAGTATGACAACCGGCAGGAGCCATAGGAGTTGTCTTTATTTATTGTATGACATGCGTGTCACTGAATAATGCCATGTAATTACTTTACTTCATTGCTAAACGTTAGCCATAGTAGTAGAAGTAATAGTTGACGAGACAACTTCATGGAGACACGATGATGGAGATCATGATGATGGAGATCATGGTGTCATGCCGGTGACGATGATGATCATGGCGCCCCGAAGATGGAGATCAAAAGGAGCAAAATGATATTGGCCATATCATGTCACTATTTGATTGCATGTGATGTTTATCATGTTTTTGCATCTTATTTGCTTAGAATGACGGTAGCATAAATAAGATGATCCCTCACTAAAATTTCAAGCAAGTGTTCCCCCTAACTGTGCACCGTTGCGAAGGTTCGTTGTTTCAAAGCACCGCGTGATGATCGGGTGTGATAGATTCTAATATTCGCATACAATGGGTGTAAGCCAGATTTACACACGCGAAACACTTAGGTTGACTTGACGAGCCTAGCATGTACAGACATGGCCTCGAAACACAAGAGACCGAAAGGTCGAGCATGAGTCGTATAGTAGATACGATCAACATGAAGATGTTCACCGATGATGACTAGTCCGTCTCACGTGATGATCAGACACGCCCTAGTTAACTCGGATCATGTATCACTTAGATGACTAGAGGGATGTCTATCTGAGTGGGAGTTCATCAAATAATGTGATTAGATGAACTTAATTATCATGAACATAGTTAAAAAGGTCTTTACAAATTATGTCGTAAAGCTCGCGTTTTAGTTCTACTGTTTAGATATGTTCCTAGAGAAAATATAGTTGAAAGTTGATAGTAGCAATTATGCGGACTGGGTCCGTAAACTGAGGATTGTCCTCATTGCTACGCAGAAGGCTTATGACCTTAATGCACCGCTCGGTGTGCTGAACCTCGAACGTCATCTGTGGATGTTGCGAATATCTGACATACACGTTTTGATGACTACATGATAGTTCAGTAATGTTAAACGGTTTAGAATTGTGGCGCCGAAGACATTTTTTTGAAACGTCGCAGAACATATGAGATGTTCCAAGGGCTGAAATTGGGATTTTAGGCTCATGCACGCGTCAAGAGGTATGAGACCTCCGACGAGCTTCTTAGCCTACAAACTAAGGGAGAAAAGTTCAATCGTTGAGCTTGTACTTAGATTGTCTGGGTACAATAATCACTTGAATCGAGTGAGAGTTAATCTTCCAAATGAGATAGTGATGTTTCTCCAAAGTCATTGCCACCAAGCTACTAGAGCTTCGTGATGAACTATAACATATCAGGGGTAGATATGATGATCCTTGAAATATTCGCGATGTTTGACACCGCGAAAGTAGAAATCAAGAAGGAGCATCAATTGTTGATGGTTAGTGAAACCACTAGTTTCAAGAAGGGCAAGGGCAAGAAGGGATACTTCATAAAACGGCAAATCAGCTACTGCTCTAGTGAAGAAACCCAAGGTTGAACCCAAACCCGAGACTAAGTGCTTCTGTAATAAGGGGAACGGTCACTTGAGCATATTACCCTAGATACTTGGTAGATAAGAAGGTAGGCAAGGTCGACAGAAGTATACTGGATATACATTATATTAATGTGTACTCTACTAGTACTCCTAGTAGCACCATGGTAATAGATACCGGTTCGGTTACTAAGTGTTAGTAACTCGAAATAAAAGGCTACGGAATAAACGGAGACTAGCAAAAGGTGAGGTGACGATATGTGTTGGAAGTATTTCCAAGGTTGATGTGATCAAACATCGCACGCTCCCTCTACCATCACTACAAAAAAATACACTTCCGTGATGATACGTGTTTGTCACAGTAGGTCGCGTTTTTTGTCATGCATGTACATCCATGACAAATTTATGACAGAATCAAGATAGTCATACATGTGCTGTCGTAGAAGTGTTCCATGACATTACCAAAATTATCGTCACGGAAGTGTCCACTTCCATGACGATAAATCGCGCGTCACAGAAGTGCTTTCGTCAAGGGTGACCGACACGTGGCATCCACCGTAACGGAGCGCCGTTAAGCTATCGGGTCGGGTTTTGGATCCGATAACCCGTTAATAGCCCCGACCAATGGGGATTTTCCATGTGTAAAATCATCATTGGCTGGAGGAAACACGTGTCGACTCACCGTTGGGACAAATGTCATCCACTCATTGGACAGAAGGCGCCTATGATACGTCGACACGTGGCACGCCCAACAGAGGCCCATTCCTATGAAAAGGCCGGCCTGTTTGAGTTGGTCAAAAGGTGGCGGCCTGGCCCACGGAAAGCATGTTAACGACTTGTTTGCATATAGCCCATTTACAGCCCGCTAACCGAGGGCCCGTTACGCCCTATCCGAATTAGGCCCAGTAGCGTAATTCGGATAGGGCGTAACGGGCCTTGGGTTAGCGGGCTGTAAATGGGCTATATGCGAACAGGCCGTTAACAGGCTTTCCATGGGCCGGCCCGCCACCTTTTGACCAAGTCAAACTGGCCGGCCTTTTCACAGGAATGGGCCACTGTTGGGCCGTGCCACATGTCGACGTATCATAGGCGCCTTCTGTCCAACGAGTGGATGACATCTATCCCAACGATGAGCCGACACGTGTTTCCTCCAGCCAATGATGATTTTACACGTGGAAAATCCCCATTGGTCAGGGCTATTAACGGGTTATCGGATCCAAAACCCGACCCGATAGCTTAATAACGTTCCGTTACGGTGGATGCCACGTGTGACAACACCCTTGACGAAAGCACTTCTGTGACACGTGATTTATTGTCATGAAAGTGGACACTTCCGTGATGATAATTTTGGTAATGTCATGAAACACTTCTACGACAGCACAGGTATGACTATCTTGATTCTGTCATAAAATCGTCATGGATGTACATGCATGACAAAAAACGCGACCTACTGTGACAAACACGTATCATCATGGAAGTGTATTTTTTTATAGTGTTGGGTCCAACTCCGAATCCGAACTTTCCAAAACTGTTCGGTTTACAACCTGGCTGCACCTTGCGGGTCACTTCTGAGGCAGTAAACAGGCTCGGATGGAAACGAGCCGAAAAGCAATCTTGACCATTTCGACGAGAAGGACATCTTTCATGTTGAATGTTTTTCTTATCATAGGTCGTCTTGAGGGGTTTTCGTCTGTTTCCAGAAGTCTGCAACAGAGAAATCCAAAACCCGGGCGAACATCCCGGAGTGTCCGGCCATCCTCAGAGAAATCCAAAACCTGGATGATTATCCCCGGAGTGTCCAACCATCTTGATGCAGCCACGCATTTTCGGCTCTAACATTTGCATACGACCTCGGATTAAGACGATTTTTATATCAAAATCGGCTGTTTCGACGAGACGAAGACAATTCATGTAGAATTTTTTCCTCATATGAGACTGTCTTGGAGGCGTAATTGGCCGAACAGTACTTTTAGTGCCAACATCTTATTACTTCGAGCACAATTTCGGCCGTGTTAGATGAGATCATGCGTTGATGCCCCAAATATCAAAGTTTTTCATTTTGACAATACGGAACTTTCACATGTTGAAAACTTTTCTATTTGAGGTCATATTAACTAAGGTTTTGATCATGCCATAATTTGGTGTCAACATATCCATTTCTTTTTTACAATCCCAAGCTCTTCACACCCATAGCGGCCTCCTCAAATGCCCTCCCCATGGTCCCGGCGAACGGTCCGGTCCGGTCAGTGACTTGGTATCACCCAATTGGCCCCTCAAACCGGTCATATTTGCTTAGGCTGACCCCCCCTCTCATATCCAGCCCATATCTCGAATAGATATAAGGAGGCCCAGACGCGCTTAGGCACGTCTGCCACATCCCATATTTTTGTCATCGCTGCATGATAAAGATCCGACAAGACCTAGATGCATGAGGCGTCAAAACAGGTGATTAGGGTTCTAGGGCGGTGGGGCATAGAGGTGCGGCTGAGTGGGTAGGAGATGGATCAAGAAAGCAAACAATGTTGGATGGAAGTGCTAGAATCAACGGGCCCGCATCCGTCCAAGTAAATCATCTTATCAGTACACCGACAAGGAGAAATCCCCATTGATATTTCGAGGCCATGTCTATATGGCCATCGTTGTGGCACTTATTATCCATCGATAGTTTCAAGAGGCTTCCGTCCAAGCGGGCGTGGGAAGATGAAGGCAGGAGTTGAAGTCTCTAGTATGCTTTTCGATCGCACTTGTGCGAGGGGGTAAGCCGATATTTCGAGTCTTCGAGGGGCACCCCCAAGGGCACTTCACCTTAAATATTCATCTCACAGATGTTCGGTGCCCAAAAGTAATAGATAATCAACATAAATGAATACCAATAGTTTTACGTGCAACCCCCTGAGTTAGGGAAAAAAGTCGGCCGAGCCACCCAAATCTTCTTTCACTATAATCAAATGTGGGATACTACAAGTTATTCTGTTCATGGCCCTAGAGGCTCTCATACTTCAAGATCTCTCGACCTTGGATGACAACAATACTATTTGGGATTCAAGAGCTAGGGACTAGAACAATCTCACCGAAGGGCACGTGACAAGATAGTGGATTTGAACTTCACAATCTTGATGAGGATCACCCTTTGCTTGCTTGGAAGCTCTTCATTCAATCTCCCTCTCTTTATCTTTCTTTCCTCGTTTTGTCTTCTTCTTCTTCTTCTTCCTCTACAATGGAGGCTAACCTGATTTTCATACTAGTGTTGATGTTTGTTGGATGGAGGGCTAGACACCCCATTTCCTCACTCACAAGGGTCAAAATGAGTGTGTCATAAATTTAATGTTAATGGGATTTGCCATATGTTTAGGTCGCCTACACGCCTTAAATTGTCATCAGCTCACAACCCACGCGAGGATGATATCCCAACAATAAGCTCATAGTCTAGATTATACCAAAGACCCTAAGAAGGACGAAATATGTTTTATGTAGCTAGTTGCGTAGGGTGTAGCCTCCTCTATGCAATTCAGAGTATCTGTCGGAGAGTTAAGCAATCACGTATATATAAGAATTGACTCGTTCCTTTTCATGTTTATTATGTGATTCTTCAATTTGGGCCTCACAAGAATACCATTGCACGTGATACAAGGACACCGATCCCAACATTTTAGGAAAACCGAATAACGGTCATGTGAAATTGGTCCTGATTTTAAGGAAACTAATCAGCCTATCATAATGAGATTTCCTTCTAATGCAACTTGCTTCCTTAGGAAGCAATCCCTCCATGTGTAGACAGAAACATTCCTAGTGAAGGGTAGACATAAACATGGTGGAAGGGTAGGACGGCGAGGAGCTTGCACGCCAAACTTCCCGTTGCTTAGGTTTGTCACCTCCTCCATGTCGCCCGCCGTGAAGCGAAGGGTCCATGACGATCTCACATTGTCCGACCGCACGGGCGCTGGAGAGGAAGGCAAGAGTTGGAGGTCTTTAGGAAGCTTTCGAATCGACGAGCGTGGTGCAGGGAGACAGGAGTTCGGTGTTTGATAGGCATCCCTAACCCGAAGGGCGAGGGAGAGGAATGCGAGGGTGAAGAGGCATCGGACGACACGTTCTTGAAGAGATGCTTTGGTGCGTTGGTGGTGTGGGAGACGAAGGTGGATATGTCTTGAACGCCGGTACTGCTTGCAAACATCCGGAATTTTAATCGTATAATAATAAAAATAAAAATAAAAATAAAATAATGATAGTTTGGGTAAATGTTTGAAAAGGAGTCGTGGAATATACTCCAAACTCCAATGGTGTAGATCTTTGTTGGATCGGATCAGATGAGATCAAATTAATAACGGGAGGAAGAGAAGAGAAAAGAAGAGAAGAGAAAAAGAAAAGTATGCGGTGTGGGTGTGTGTCATTCTTCTCTCTCATTTCGCATCCCGTCGCAGCGGCCACCACCACCACCACCACCTCTGGACAGAGAGAGCGAATCCATCCCCTTCCCCACTCTCCCCCTTCCTAGGGTTCCGCCTCCCACGCCGCGCTCCCATCCCGCCCCCGTACCCACCCGCATCGCCATCGCCGGAGGAATGGCCGACGCCGACGAGCTGGCCGGGAGGCTGGCCGCCGCGGACCAGGACTCCGACGACGCCGCCGCCGGCACCAGCAACCTCTTCCAGGTGATGCGCGCAGTCGAGGACGCCGAGGCCACCATCCGACACCAGGTCTCTCTCCCTCTCGACCCTCCCCCCTCCATTAGCCCGGTCATTATCACTCACTCACTCTCTTCCTCCCACGCCACCGCAGCTCGAGGAGAACGCCCGCCTCAAGGAGGAGCTGATGCGCAAGACCAGAGAGCTTGACAGAATCGTAAGCCCATCCATCCATCCATCCCTCACCCGGTTGGCTTTCATTGTTTCCCCAAATCAAATCCATCGAATATATCCATGCTTCTCGCTCCCACCCAATCTATCGTGCTCCTGGCATTACTCTGCGTATTATATATCATATTATATAATGTCTTGCACTTGGTTGATAGTGCATCCAGTGCAGACCTCACTCTGTCTGCATTTTGCCACCCTGACAGTCACTCATGACTCATTTAACTCTGCTCATATCCATGGGTTTCCTCCTTTTGTATGCACATCCAAATGAGTCCATATCAGGCAACTGCCTGTGCCTACCTGCCTATTACTACTACATTTTCTTCCAACCATCTTCACATGGAGATACTCCTACCAGTAGTAATGTTACTTTTATTATCTGCTACCATAGATACAGAAATACTAGTAATTTTGTATGTTGTCTTGCACTTGTTTCATACATACATCGCGTGCAAGTTTCACTCACTGTTGCCACCTTGTCAGTTAACACACCTCATGATTTTCCTCCTTTGTTTCCACATCAAAACGAGAACACACATGATTAAGCTACCACATCCATGCCAAGCAACCGCGTCTACATGTTACTATATGTTCTTATCATGTTCAGATATAGAAATAGTAATTATGTTACTTTTATCTGCCGCCAGAGGTCAGAGACCACAAACCAAACCTCTTCAGGTGGTCTTCTTGACCAGGACCGGGCTGTCGAGCCCTACAGAAACTCGGCAGGGGATAAGACAGCGGAGGACCAAAGATTGCTCGGTACCTCTTCTTCGCCGCTGAGCTCTCAAGGCGCTCTGCCTGGTCACCAGAATGGGGCTGCCGAACGCGGGGAGCAGACGCTGCACGACGCCGTCATGAAACAAAAGTACCTGGACAGCGACCAGCCCGGCCGAGTGTCCAGAAAGCCGTCGGGGGAGCACATCTCTGCTGAGGCTGGCGTGCGATCTCATTTCTCCACCCCGTCGTCTCGATCCCTCTCACCCACTAGGTACCTCCATCGCATGTTAACCAGAGCGGCTTAGTTTTTTTTTTCCTTCCCATCACTCTATGCGTCTTTTGCCTGAAGAGCTGTGATACAGAAAATAAAGAGCATTTCATTCCAGGAACCGCAAGGAAGGAGAGTATGATTCCAGGCTCAGTTTAGCTGGGCAAGGCATGGAGATGAGCTCAAACATCATCTGGAAGCAGGTATGTACAGTTCGCTTGCTCTGTACTGGCGTGGCGCGCATACGGGATCTCATGTTCCTCACAAAGATGTTTACTCGCACAGGATCTTCTTGTTAAGGTTAAAGAACATGAAGAAGAGATTGCACATCTAAGAAGGCATCTTGCTGACTACTCAGTGAAGGTATCATGCATACTGCATACAAAATAGTATTACATTACCTTTTCTTTTACCCCCTTCCACGTCCTCTGTTTTCGCCTTTCGGTATGCATCCACAAAATCTAACCGGACCGTCTTTGGTCCGGCGTCTTGTGTTTCTTGGTAGGAAGCCAAAATACTTAATGAGAAGCATGTTCTGGAAAAGCGCATTGCATATATGCGAATGGTAAGTATCTTCCATCTTATCAGGTTAAAAATACCACCTTGGTATACACAAGACCAATAATCCTATAACACATTTCTTTCCAGGCATTTGATCAGCAGCAACAAGATTTGGTTGATGCTGCATCAAAAGCTTTATCCTATAGACAAGACATCATTGAAGAGAACATCCGTCTCACATACGCGTTGCAGGTAACTTTCTTCGCTGTTATACTTTCTGTTAAAATTCAGAGAGGCAGTTAACATTTCAATACTGAACTGATGTTGCACTGATGTGCTTGATTCAACCTTACTGTACGTTCGGGAACCATTTGGAGGCATTTGTTTCTAGTATAGCTAGTTTTCTTGCGTGAAATGAAGCGTTTATAAAGCTTAATTTCATCTCTGCTCCACAAAGCATTCAAACAAGTGTAGGTGATTTTTTATGACCTCTGTGTATATACAAAGTAATACTGGAACCTATGGCCAGGACGTAGTCTAATAAATTATTATAAAACTGGCCAGTAGTACTGGAACCACCAGAATGGGAGAACTGAGGCATTATTCTCTTACTCTATTACCATTTCTATTAGAAGCTTATTTTATATGGTGTTATGAGTCCCCTTGTCTTCTTCAATTGTTCTTTTTGTCCGGTTTGGTGATGTAATGCTGACATGTACCTTTTGTAATCCGTAGGCAGCACATCAAGAGAGAGCAACTTTCGTATCTTCTTTATTGCCTATTCTGTCGGAATATAATCTGCAGCCTTCTGTTCATGACGCTCAATCAATTGTTGGCAATCTCAAGGTATGTACCCCTTTTCAGTTTCCATATGTGTGCTGACATTATGCTTATTTTGGACTTGATTAAATTCCAAGTTTCACCAAATAAGCTTGTACAACGTGGAGCCGTGGATCAGGAAATTAGTTATGGAATTTAGGTGTACTAAGAGAGAGCTAACTATCTTCTCAATAGGGTTTCTATGTGATGTGATGTGATGTGATGTAGACTATACAGATTATTTAACAGACAACAAACACCTACGATTTCTAACTTAAGAGGTTTATGCTTGGCTTAAGAAAAAAAAGGACAGCTGCTCCAACCAAACCTCTTAATGGAATACTTTCTCCAGGCTGGTTTAGAGGGCCAGCTAAAAAGTCTCTGGTAACCAAGGCAGAGCGCACCACATCAATTTAAGCTCCTTAATGATGTTCCACCTCGGACATGCATGCCATCCATTGGCTGTGAATTCTTTCCGCCTCCGGACTTCACTCTTGTGCGCGTGTGTCTACAAGGGTAAATGCAGGACGGCCATACAGGGAAGGGATTTACTTTGCTGGCCTTATATGTCGGTCTACACGATATTTTTCCCCGGCCCTGTAAACCGCTCCAGAGACTGGTGGCGGACGGAGTATAAGGCTATAAGCTAACTTTACTTCACATTTTCTTTTGTTTATTGCCACTATATATGGCTCCTTTTGCTCCTTGCTTTGTTGAACCTGGGCCTGTATTACATAACTTTTTATTAAGACTGCATTTTTTTTGTAGGTTTTGTTTATGCATTTGCAAGAGAAACTCATTATTTCTGAGGTAAGTCACAATGAGCTTTGGTTGGAGTTTGCTCTTGAGAGTTGAGACAGTAGCTTATATGGACCTATGTCCTGGCCAGTAGTGGGCTTGTTATGCTTCAGAGCATAGTGACTATTTTCCCTCGCAGAACTTTGAAGTTGCCTTGTGTGCAAACTTGGATGGTGCAGGAGAAACTGAAGGAATCACAGTACCAGATTACTCCTTGGCGCGCCGAGTCTTCAAATAATACAAGTGGTCCTGCGCAGTCACCTCCTCCTGGAAATGCATTGGTTGCTTCTGTACGACTCTACACTGGCTTTGTCCTTTACTCTTTGGATGCATGGATATTCTTCTAACTTGCCACGTTTCCAGAGCCAACCCAGCCTTGACATTGTGCCACGTTTCCAGAGCCAACCCAGCCTTGACATTGTGCCCCAGCAAGCATATTCTCATGTACAATCTCCAATTTCTTCCCCCGTTCGAGCTAGACGGGATTGGGATTTACTGGCAAATGACAACCGACAGGTCGTCCCAGCCGAGGCTGCTGCAACAAATACAGAGCATGGCAATGCTGGAAGGACCTCTCCTCCAAGCAGGTTATTACTGTTCTATTAAGAGCTCAGCATGACAACCTCCCTAGTTTTTATAGTCTTCTCTATCTGTATCATCTGTAATTCATGCTCCCCTTTTTCTGACCTATCTATCTTTTATGATTACCTTTTGTTAGTTTGTTATTTTCAACTACAGAGCATGGCAAAGTTGGTTGTCTTACTGGCTCTGTCTTCTCTTGTTTATGCAGCAACCAAGCTACCAAGGATGTTTCAGCGCAAGGGACTGAGCGTGATCCTCGTGCTGTACGATTTAACCTTGAATCCGAGGATCAAAACCCATCATTCACGGACCTTGTTAGGAGTGATGTATCAGAAAATCTCGAGGGAGCTGAAACCCAAGCTTCACAAGAACCTCCTGCCGAGTGGAGTTCTGAAGGCGCACCTAGCTCGGCATCTGGCCCCGACGATGGAAACTTGCCTTACCCTTATCTTCCTACTGTCCTTGAGGAGCCTAGTACTTCTTTCTCTGAAGGTGCTGGATAATTTTGATTTATGCAATTTCAGTCTCCTTATTTCTTCAGTTCTGATGGTAAACATTTTTTTTCATGGATATGCAGTTGCAGAGGATGACCCACTGCCAGCCATAGATGGGCTTAGAATCACAGGTGAAGCTTTTCCTGGGAAAGAACTTCAAGCAAGTGGGTATTCCATCAACGGGACCACGAGTTGTAATTTTGAGGTGTGGTTCAACATGTTCTGATATTCTATCAAATTCCCATCCTTTTGAGCTTGTTGTTAGTCACTACAATTTAAATGTTTGCAAAAAAAAAAACATTGTGCATGCAGTGGGTACGCCATTTAGAAGACGGATCGGTAAATTACATAGAAGGTATTGTGTTTTCACCTGCTGCTAGGAGGCTTTTGTTGCATTCTTTTGCTGTACTATAACAAAAGGGAAACAAACATAACCGTTGCCTGGTGTAGGTGCAAAGCAGCCCACATATTTAGTTACTGCTGATGATGTGGACTCCTTACTAGCCATAGAGGTCCAACCTCTAGATGACCGGAAAAGAAAGGTAAACCCTCTCATCTGATATTCATAAGTGGGGAACCAATAGCTTGGTCTATTTCTGTTCACAGAACAGATTCTATGCCCTTGATTATGATTTGTCTCAGTATGCTTAATAAATAGTGAGGCACCCGGACATAGTTGTTTGTTTGGAAACTACGAAAGTGTAGACCATCGGAGCTTTCAGTATCACACTCGTAATCTTTAATTATATCTGAAGCATTTCTTTTCTTTTCTTTTTTGGCAGGGGGAGATCGTGAAGGTTTACGCTAATGAGCAGAAAAAAATTACTTGTGGTGAGTTTGCTGAGAAAATATTTGTATTTTTGGTACATAGCATAAACTTGTGCATGCTTGTCATGATCTAATTGGTGAAGTATCTGAGCTCGGTATCCCCCCTGAGAATTCCTAAAATAATTCTAGTTCTGTGCTGGTTGGTTGTTAAGCACAACAACGGAGAATATTACAAGAATCATATTGCTGAGTGGGGAATCGTTATCTGTGCAGATCCTGAAATGAAGGAGCTCATCAAGAAAGTTCTTTCCGCTGGACATGTGTCATATGAAGTTCTACTACCTGTATGCCCCCTTTCTTGCCCAAAGCATTCTTGCTGCACCTGTTTCTTCATGTCATATAACCATCGAAATTTTTCATTCTGCAGGTTAGATTCATAGATATGTGGGAACCTGCGGTATTGGCAATAAAGAGGGAAGGCTACAGCATCAAGTGTAATGGACAGCGGGGCGTTGTTATCACAGAGAAATTCCAGCAAGCTACGGCGGTATGGTTCCAAAAAATCACTTCCCTTGAAATTACTCTGTTCTAGCTTCTGATTATACTCTGCCCAGTGACAAGAAAGCCCGGTATTTTTTCTGTGATAAAATCTTTTAAGATATGAGTACCAGAATCTTTGGTAGTGGTGTGATTTTATACATTTAGTAGGTCTCCCGAAATTTAATGAAAGAGACCGGTCAAATTTGGCAGTGGTGCGATTTTATACATGTCTAATGATAATAATTAATTTTCGACTGCGCTGCCTTTTCAGTATGCAGACTTGACAACTAATCTTGTACTACATCTATTTGCAGATCAATATCCCGTATGGACATCCAACCGAGTTCTCGATCCAGTCTGCGGATGGCGCCGAATACAACCTCAAGCCTGGAGAAAACTCCCCGTGGGTTTTAAAACCAAGCCACCGCTATCTTATATCTCTTACGTTTGTGTTAATGGTCAACTGATGAGGGAGATACATTCCGCAGGTCACGGGATAGCATCGTGCTCATACTGCGGCTCTTCAGAATGAAGGTGCGGGCATTTTTGTTTTGCCTCTTGAACGCGCTTCGATTTGTGATTGCCACACCGAGTCGAGGCACACTTGAAGTTAATGCTGGCATGTGCTTTTTTTGTGTGTGTGTGACATGTGATGGAACTGAAATGAAGATGTTGACGCGTTCTGTTTGTGTGCAGGCCGTCGAGAAGAGCAAAGGGAGGAAGAAGGGCATCTTCTTCAAGTAGGGTAGGGCGGAGTCGGGTAGACGGCTCGTGCTGCTTTCTTTCCTTCACTGTAGCTATTCATTCATTTGGATGCGGTCGTAGTCGTAGCGCGATTATTATTCTTGGTTGTAGAAAGGAGGAGAATGAAGGAGGACCAGGTATGTGGTTAGTAGGTGGCCAACTAGATATATATCTGGGTTCTCATTCGTGTGAATGGTGTATTATATTTATATTGTTGCAGTTTATTATGTGTATTGTATCTATTTATCATCTGTCACTTTGTCCTTGTGTGTAAAGGAAGGAACAAACATAGGCATGGATGAATTTTATCTTTTCTTTTGGCAGATCTTTAACGGATGGCTACTGAATTTTGTTAGCAACCTATAAACTGTTTACGGCCAACAGTTCCCCCCTTAGGGATGTTGTATGTATAAATACTGCACGGCTCGTCCCACTGTATTCTCATCTGTGCATTCTCTCTCGTTCGCCCTCTCGATCTCTCCCCCTCTATCTTTGCATCATCGCCAATGGCGCTGCCGGTGAGCCCACGCGCCAAGGAGAAGATGCTGCTCCGCAATGATGACCTTGCGCCAAGCAGCGACGAGGAGGATCCCTATGCGCCACCGGACTTGGTCGCGCCTGACCCTCCCACCGAGGAGTGGTTTTGGAGTCAGTTTGACCTCGCTCTGTGGAAGATGTTGCCACTGGCTGAAAAAGCCAGGCGTGTGGCGGCCATGAAGGCGGACGAGAAGAAGCGCGAGGAGGAAGAGGCGGCTAAGGCCGCCAGGAAGGTGGAGGAGATGGAGCTCTGGCGGGAGGCGCGTTGGCATGCGCAGGAGGTTGATGAAGGCGGCTGCTTCAACGCCAAGAGGGCCAGAGGCGCTTCGCGCCTCCTTGCTGCATGGAGGTGGGCGGATCGCGTCGAGAAGGCCATCAACGAAGAGCTCACCTACGCGCTGTCTACAATGGCCAGGGCGGAGGCCTACGCCCGCCGGGAAGCCGCCGATGCACATGTTGTGGAGTGTGAGGCGGAGGAGGTCAGCTCCCTCCGCGCTGGGAAGCCGGTGCGCACCAGGGAGTCTGTGGCCAGACGCAGGGAAAGGGCCCTCATGAGGGACTATTGATTTTTAGTTAATTTATTACTTGTCTTTGAATTTAATATATTTGTAGTACAACAATTATCATCACACGTATATGTGTGTGATGATATATATTATGTAATGAACTGGATTGTGGAGTATTATTGATGAATTTCTATCTTATTTACCTACTTGATGTCTCATTTTTTTTAGTAAAACTACCTATTATGAGCATATATTTATACCAACGTCAATCACACACGTTTTCGAAGAGTTGACTATTTGCGATTTGGGCTACAAAAACACATGAGGTGGCGTGATCTGTACAGACGTTCTCTGCAAAATAGATGTTTGTGAAACTTCAAACATCACATACAATTGCTTTCTAGTAATCGTGTGAATTGTATCGCACACGGAGTAACTACTGAAGTCGTATGTGACGTGTTGTTATCATCACACACAAGTCCATAACTCGACCCCAACCAGTTTTAGCCCACGATCTCTCAAAACTGATCGCGTGCAATGGATTAAGCCATTGCATACATTTTATTTTGAAGAACAATCTAAGGATTTGGCCATGGAAGGATAATTGAAGAAGGGGGCAACATGAGCGTCGAAGAAGTTGGCAACATGAGCAGTGCCATTTTACATAGAGTTGACACTTTGAAACTGGAAATGATGCGGATTAATCACAAGATGGCAAACATCTCTAGTTATCAAGACGTGATGGATCCTAATGATCTTTGTATTGGTGTTGTTTGTGCTTGTGGGTTTTGTCTCTCATAAGTGGTGTTAGTTATCAACAGTACCTTATAAGTGTCACACGTTAATGACAATTAGTTGATCTTGTGGAAAGAATTGTTGTATCTTATCAACACTTCCGATTAGTAGTTGATGTTGTGGCCATTGTTCTCAGTTATTTTTTCCATGTGTAAATGATGGTCTGCCACTGTTAGTTTGTGCATATAATTAGGGGCAAACCTAAGTGATAATTGGCTCCTCTTCTTCCTTAGAAACATCATTAGATGAAATGTCCTGATGCTCATTAGCTGCCACTTTCATCATTTGATGAATCAACATGTATGGCTCTTGAAGTTGTCCTCTCGTGCAACATAGGGGAAAGTCGAGCCTCTTTAATCGGAAGTCCATCTTTGTTATAACCATCTTCTCCTTAATGTGAACAACTAATTGTCACAAACATGCAACTTACTTTTGTTCTTCTGATGTCTTTCCTTTTTGCCATGCTTTTTGGGTGGGGGTTTAACTAGTGGACCATTCATCTTTTCCTAATCTCTCTCATCTTTGTAGGGTAAGATGGTATGCTCATATGCCTTGCAAAATGTTGCAATGCTATAACATTTGTCCACTAGATCAGGCTCAAGTATTTCATCTTTGCAGCAAGTAACACCATGATGGTATCCTTTCCGTTTATCTCTCTAAGTCCATCGGTGTTGACTTGTAGAGCAGGAATACAATCACACACCTTCATCATTGCCTGTTTCTCATAACATATTTCCTCTATTAGATTATCGGCACTTGATGGTGACCATGCCATCTTGTCAGAATGACCGAACCAAATACCCTTTCCCGCGAAATATGACATGTTTCTACCAGACCCCACAAAAAATCCCCCACGAAGTAACTGAACACAGAAATACGGGCCATGCGGATCCGCGCAGTGTGCATGCAACACATCAATTCCACATCCATAAGTACCGAGTCGTTAGCAGTAAACAGAAAAGCGCAAAGTTGAGGTCCTATTCCAAACCCTGGCGTGTAACCCCAATTTTTGGCATTCCACATGCCCAAACTAGCAGGACTAAGGCGATGCGATCCCAATGCCCCAAGGGAATAACAAGATTTCAAACTTAAAAAAGGATGGATTCTGGGACACTTACCAAATTCGGGCGAGCGGTGGTGTGCGCTCCGGGCGGTGAACATATGGACCATCGGAAACCAACGTTCGTTTCACCCCGCCTTCCTTGGACGGACACTAGTTCTCCAAGCAACCTCCCGACTCATCCTCATTTCCTCGGCCGCTCAGAATCATCGAGCATGTTCAACAACGGCGAAAATGAATTTTGAGGAGAATTCGAGATTGTCGGCGGGTGAATTTCACATCGGATCGGAGTAGAAGAAAGTTTTGTTGGTTGCGGCGAGTGGTGACACACCCTCACACACATAGAAGAGAAGAGAGGGGAAGGCCAGAGGAGGGCCGGCAGAAGCAAACAAAGAGGAGGGGATTGAGTTTGGATTCATATCACAACACATCTTGGGTCCCTCCCGGTTTCCTCCTCTGTCTTCGTCCCGGACAAAACCACAGCGAACCAACCTCTCCTCCTCCTTCCTCCGGCGGATCTCATCTTCTCATCCCACCAAGACCACCGAGATCTCGTCTTCACATCCAAGCGGCGCGAGCAAGGGAGGAGACGCGCTCGCTCGCTCCACCGTCAGCAACCAAGCCAGGTACGCCCGCACTCGGCCCCCTTGAAGATCTGAGCTTTTGCCAGGGGACTCGGAGCTCAGATCGGATCGGATCCGCCGCCAACCCGGACCGGACCGGAGCGGACCGGATCTTGTTTCTTTCTTTCCTTCTTTTCTTTCTTTCTCCAAGATCCCGATCCCCACCGCCCTAATTCCATACCCGATCCCTCTGACCACGATCCCGTCCGTCCATCGGCTGTGTCCTGTCCAGGCAAAGGGCGGCGATGACGTTCGACAAGGTGGAGGAGCTCCGGCCGGGCACCTACGGCCACAACCTGCAGCTCCGGGTGCTCAGCGCCAAGCCCGTCGTGCTCCACAGGCCGCAGGGCGGCCGGGCCGGCGGCAACATGCGCATCGCCGAGTGCATCGTCGGCGACGACACCGGCGTCGTCGTATTCACCGCACGCAACGAGCAAGGTAGCCCCTCCCAGATCCGTCCACTCGCCTCCGTTTTCCTTCTTCCTCTTCTTTCGCCCGATTGATTCACTTGAAGAAATTTACTACGGCATGCTTCTTCTTTCGCCTGATTGATTGATTGATAATACGAGTACATAATCGGCATCTTATCTGTCAGAAATTCTACTAGTTCAGGCAGAGCATTTAACGGCACAGGATGGGCGCTCATCGGTGCTATAATGACACACTGGCTAATCTTGAAATCGTGATGCTCTGCTGCTGCTGCTGCTGCTGCATACATGTTTCAGCCCAGATAGCCTGCTGCTCATGTTCACTCATTGCTGGCTTCTTAACTTAATTACCCTGTTTCTTCTTTTGCCTGCTAAATTGCACAGTCGACAAACGTTTGACCCCTTGTAATCAGGGTTTAGCTTGCTCAGGCTTTCCAGAATTAGCCCACTTCTGATCATACCCCCTGTATTAATATATCGTGCATTCATCGCTTGGCTTGATGATGTAATCATGGTTTTACTTTCTGGGTTTGCAAAACTTCCTGGACCCGGGCCGGTTTCCGGTGGTGACCTGCCTCTCTGGATTGCAATAAATTTGTTTTTCTTTACCTTGAGCCGGTTTCCAATCTATCTTGTTAAGAAATTCTGCTAGTTCCGACAGGCCCGGCACTTCAACTAACTCGCACTATAATCACTGCATGGCATTTGTGGAATGATGTTTAAGTTGAAATCATGATACTCTCTGCTGCATGTATGTTTCAGTCCAAACATCCTATCAATGACCCCTCATTGCTTGCTGGCTTAACTTGATTACTAGTATATTGATCAACTGGCCTGACTGGAATTTATCGTGCGTTTTCTTGCTCCAGTGGACATCATGAAGCCCGGGGCGGTCGTGGAGGCGAGGAAGGCGAGGGTGGACATGTACAAGGGGTCGATGCGCCTGGCGGTGGACAAGTGGGGGACGCTCAAGGCTGCTGAGAGCCCCGCGGACTTCAAGGTGAAGGAGGACAACAACGTGTCCTTGGTCGAGTTTGAGCTCATCACCGTGATGCAGTGATTGAAGAGGGCTCCTCCTCCTCGCCTAGGAGGAGGAGGCAGAGGAGGCTCAGCAGCTGCTAGGCTGAGCACAAAGCAATAAACCGGCCAAAATCATGGCTCTTGTTCTTCACCCCCCCTTCCCCCTCTCTCTGTTTACTGTTTATTTGCTGGAAGTTTTGCTAGTCCTGCTACCTTTGGATTAACTGTCATTAGTAATACTATATATGTTTGTGAGGAGTTGCATCCAGATTGTTGTGAGTGAGTCCTGCTATATCCCTTTGTGTTAGACCTGGTATATCAATTAACTGATTATGTTAAGCACTGGTGACATATATCTACTACGGAAGTCCTTCACGGACGACATTTTGCTGAACGACATGCGCACCGATGGCTTGCCCATGGATGGTACGACATGACATGCCGCGCGCTTGCCCATGGATGGTACGACATGACATGCCGCGCGCTTGCCCATGGATGGTACGACATGACATGCCGCGCATCTTTCGGTTGGCAACTGTCGTCCGTGTAGCAGCGCTCTATGTCTATGAGCTTAGTGAAGTGATGTTTTGCTTGCCTGAATGTTGAGTGCTAACTGATCATGATGATGATGATAATGATAATGATTTTGTAGTGCAATGTTGATGTCTTGTTAAGGTGATGGATCAGCAGGCAGGCAGTTGGCACAATCACCTTTTTGCTGGGTGGGGGGTGGGGTGGACACTAGGCAGGGGCCACCTCAGGACACCACACCACTATGTTGTGTTGTTTGTGGTCTGGTCTTTGTTCTTGTGATAGTTATGGGACAGTCAAAGAAGAGAGGAGCATGCAATGGTGGCTGTCTGTTGTTGCAGTGGTTGCATTGTTGTGCTGTCCTGCTGTCTTTGCTAGCTGGTAATAATTGCAATGTGTTGTGCTTGTGATTGGGCCACCCACATCATCACCATCATCATCTTGATTTATCTTGTTGGATGTGGATAATGTAAAGTGACAACAAGATGAGCCATAATGCCGCGGTGGGCGGTACCACGGTGTTTTGTGCAGTACACCAAAAAAATCACAGTGGTAGTGATATAGCTTTTGATTGCTGAGCTACGGTGAGCCCTCCATTTTTTTGACGGAAAAAGAAGAGAATGAAATGGTGGTAATATATGCACATATAACTATAATTTTATGTAAATCCAAAATAGTAATGTTGAGATATAATTTTATTTTGCCAGACCATATTTGTCTTCATGTAGCCTACATGTGTTTAAAAAAAAAACTATAAACCCATCAACTCTTCCTCCGCTGCAACTCTAGTTTGTAAAGATCCAATATAATATCACATGCATCTTTATAGTGTTCTGGGTTTGGTTTATAGGACATATTTTTCCCCTTTGTTTTCTATACTACGTTTCCCAATACATTCCTTGTAATGTTACATTTATTTCCTCGGAAAAAAAGTTAGGTCATTTAGGGTGTTGTGTCTAGTCGAACCTCTATGACGTTGTATGGGTCATGCCTTGCCGGCGTTGTAGCATCATTCTTGTTCGAGATCGAAAGTGAAATCTATGTATTGATTGATGGTTACAGGCGCTACTTATACCATCTGGAGAGACACGAGCGAAGGGAGGCGTCGGTTCCAGAGGGTAGGAGCGAAAGGCGTCTGTGCGGGACAAACCACACGACGGTTTGGGCAAGGGGAGATTTCCCCCTAATTATAAATTGTAATTAATTCTAACACTCCCCCTAATCTACACTTGACCATGTAGAATCATCTTCACAATTGTCCGGGAAGCTCTATCATCTTAAAAAGATTCTCCTCCAAAAGTTCTTCATAAAATCTTTGATGAGATCCTGAAACATATACTCACAAAGAGAGATAGCGTAATGCGATGTTTGAACAAGGATATCTCAAGAAGAGACCCTCCCCCTAACGCTTGCAAGTCCCAAAGTCATCGCATACCAATTCCATGAACATATTTCTGGAATGTAGAATTTGGTAGAGACTTGGTAAATAAATTAGCAAGGTTGTCGTATGATTTGACTTGTAGAATGCTTATTTCCCTGCTTTTCTGAAGATTATGGGGGAAAACCATTTAGGAGAAATATGGTTGGTGATATTACTCTTGATGTATCCTGTTTGCATCTGTGCAACACAGGCCGCATTATCTTCATAGATAATGGTAGGTGATTTTATCGAACCAATTCCATATGACTGTTGTATGTGGTTTATCATTCTGCGAAACCATACACATTCGCATATTGCTTCAAATAATGAAGTTATTTCAGAATGATTGATAGAAGTTGCCACCAGAGTCTGTTTCGAAGACTTCCATGATATAGCAGTGCCACCATGTAGGAACATGAAGCCGGTCTGTGATCTGGCATTATGGGGATCGGACAAATAGCCGGCATCTGCATATCCAATCATATCAGAGTCCTGGTTTTTTTGGAATTGGAAAAATAGGCCAAGATCCTTTGTGCCTTGAAGATATCAAAAGATATTCTTCACTTCAGACCAATGCCGTTTGGTGGGAGCTGCGCTATGTCTTGCAAGAAGATTCACTGCAAATGCAATGTCAGGTCTTGTGCAATTTAAGATACATAAGCGCTCCAACAGCACTGAGGTATGGAACTTCAGGTCCCAACACCTCTTCTCCATCATCCCTTGGTCTGGATGGATCTTTCTCCACGTCTAGAGATCGAACCACCATGGGAGTTTTAGATGGATAGGATTTGTCTGAATTTCTCCAATATTTTCTAGATATAGGTAGATTGATGTACCGTGATTCCTGAGGGAAGGTGCTCAAGTTGAATGCCTAAGCAAAATTTGGTTTTACCCAAATCCTTCATCTCAAATTCCATCTTTAGGTGATTGCGTGTTTCATCAATGTCTGGTGTGTTGTCGATGATGTTGAGATCATCAACATATACAAAAATGATGCAAAATCGTGTAGTATATTTCTTGATGAAAACACATGGGCAATCAGCACTATTGGAGTAACCTTTCTGAAGAAGGAACTCACCGAGCCGGTTGTACCACATCCGTCCCGACTGCCTTAAGCCATATAATGACTTATTCAACTTTACACAATACATGTTGCGTTTTGCATTTTTATTCGGGACAGAGATTCCATCACGAAGCCGGTAATTGCCTTTGGCTCCTAGGTGCATATGCACCCATTGTCGAAATACACATTTCGAAAAGTTGAAAAATTTGGAACAAAAATCCCGTGTGTATATCCGGACATTTTATGTGCGTGCACAAGGTTTCAGTGAAAAACGACGTTTTTTGTGGCTTGTGTAAAAAAACAATTTCTGATGCTTCATTTTAACTATCCACGAGGCATTTCTTTATCTTTTTTACACAAGCGATTTGTACCCCACATAGATCCCCAACTTCCTGTGTGGGCCCATAGATGTCCGCCGTGGTGGTGAGATTGGGATGTATGCAACACATCCGAACTTATGCAGTTGGGAAATGCTAGGAGGATTTCCATGTACCAATTCTAAAGGGGAAGAACTGTGATATGCAGTTGGCCTCAATTGTATCAAGTCAGTAGCGTGTGAAACAACGTGACCCCAACAAGAGGTTGGCAAGTTGCAATTCCTCAACAAAGGTCTTGCAATGAGTTTAATCCTCTTAATTAATGATTCAGCCAAACCATCTTGTGTATGGACATATGGAACAGAGTGCTGAACTTCAATTCCCAAAGCCATGCAATAATCATCGAAAGCATGTGAGGAGAATTCTGCAGCATTGTCCGTTCGAATTGACTTAATTCGACTTTCAGGATAATGGGCTTACAACTTAATCACTTGCCTCATTATCTTGGCAAATGCATGGTTCCGTGTGGACAGAAGGCACACATGTAACCATCGTGTAGATGTATCAATCAAAACCATGAAATACCTGAAAGGTCCAGACAATGGCTGAATGGGACCACAAATGTCTTCTTGAATACGTTCAAGGAACCGAAGTGGTTCACCTTGTATTTTTGAGGTGCGAGGCCTCAAAATTAGCTTTCCCGTGGAGCAAGATGTGCACACAAAATCTGAAGATTGAGGAAATTTTGACTCAAGCAAATTATGACCAATGGAATTGGTAGTAATTTTTCCCATCATCCCGATTCCAGGATGTCCTAGGCGATCATGCCAGGTTTGGAATGCGTTAACATTCCGAAAAATTACTTTGTATGCAACATGCTCCACGGGTTTGATGTACGTATAGTACAAACCAGACAATAGAGAAGGAATTTTCTCATGTACCTTTTTGTCATATCCGCGATCTTTAGTAAAGAGTAGATACTCCTCTTTGTTGTGTTCATGGGTTTCAATATGAAAACCATTCTTACGGATATCTCGATAACTAATCAAGGTACGTGATGAGTCAGGATACAATAAAGCATCCTCAGTCGTCACTTGTGTACCACTTAGGAGGGTGAATATGTCACGTCCAGTAGCAACAATCATTGTATCGCGTCCAGCGATAGTTAGAATATCTCCATTCATCTTTTTTAGAGTTTGGAAATATTTCATCTCCTTCAGTATGGAGTTTGTGGTACCATTGTCCACAAGGCATAATTCCTCATCCATCAGATTGTCCCTGTAGAAATCGGCGGCGAGTGCTCCCTCTCGACTCCTCTCTCTGTTGCCTTTTTCGCTCTCGCTGGCTGTTCTATGTGCGTGATAACGTGTTCGAGATCGAAAGTAAAATCTCTGTATTGATTGATGGTTACAGGCACTACTTATACCATCTGGAGAGACACAAGCGAAGGAAGGCATCGGTTCCAGAGGGTAGGAGCGAAAGGCGTCTGTGCGGGACAAACCACACGATAGTTTGGGCAAGGGGAGATTTTCCCCTAATTACAAATTGTAATTAATTCTAACAATTCTTTCTTAACGAATTCAGGTAGATCTTCCGCATGGTTCTGAAAACAAAAAGAACAGAATGGGTCAATTATCTTCTCATTGTTAACCGAAAGAATATGGCTTATTTGCCTTTTAATTACTACTAGGCACAAAGCACACATGAAAAAAGGCATGATTGATTTACTTGGAATGAGCAGGCTGGTTGTTTTTTCCTTGAACTCCAAAAAATGGGCAATTTATTAACCGAAAGAATATGGCTTCTTTGCCTTTTAATTACTACTATGCACTAGCAAAGCACACATAAAAAAGGCATGATTGATTTACTTGGAATGATTAGGCTGGTTGTTTTTTCCTTGAACTCCAAAAAATGGGTAGTTTACCCTTTTAGCAAAGCACACAAAAAGGCAGGGTTACTTACTTTTATGGGATGTAAAACTCTTAAAAATTCCAGCTGTTGACTGGTGTTTGTTAATCAAAAGAAGAAAGGAGTATAGCGATCCCACATATGACAGAAATTTAAACAGAGTACTTTGCGCTAAAAACATCTCGCCGGAGTTCATCAACCCAACATACCATAGTTCACCACGCATAGCATAGGGGAGTTTTTGCAAACCATAATAATCATACATAGCATAGGGGAATCGAAACCTAGCATAGGAGATCTACTAGTCGCCGAAGGGGGTGGGCAGGGGTCTACTTCACCGGGGTTCTACTCGTTGGAGTCAGATTCGTCGCCCTCATCATTGTCGTCGCTGGAGATGACCTCGGCGGGCAGCGGCTTCCGTCCATGAATGGTGTCGTAGATGAGGTCGCGGTAGATCCGGGTTTGGAGTTGGTACTCATCCCAGAGCATCAGCAGCCGCACAACCGCAACCGCATCTTCGGCATCGGCGGCAGTCCTTGCCTCAAACCACACCCACTCGGCCTCCCACTGGCGCTGGATCGCTGAGTCGAAGAGCCGGCCGCAGCGTCGGAAGGTCTTCCACGCACGCGACCTCGATCCAGCGCTGCAGAACTTGGCGCCACGCGTGCACGCCGCCTCCCGTTGCTTCTTCGACACCGGAGAGCGGAGGCCAGAGCCGCCGGCCTCGTCGTCGTTCTGGCACTTGCGGGCGAAGAAGCCGCCGCGTGCATCGACTCCACAGCAACACCTGAAGCCACCAGGATTGCCGAACCCCCTTCCGCCGCCACGAGCCGCACCGGCGGATGCCATGGTATCTTCGATCCGGCGGAAAACAAGCTGCAATAGGCCGTCGAAGCACGCTCGATTTCTCGCCGGAGTACACGAAATGCGGCGGAGAGGGATAGAGGAAATGGAGGGCGGGTACCCTAAATCGTCCGGAAGCCGGCATATATACCGGATGGGGGGGCTTTTCATGGGCCGAGACTTTTTTTGGGTATCTGCTCGGGCCGATTATTTGGGTCATCCCGTATAACGGGCGGAAAAGCATAGTTCGCCGGCCTTATGCGGGATCTGCTAGAGATGCTCTAATAACTTCTTCTTTTTTGCGAATAAGAGATGCTCTAATAACTTATAATATAGCTTTTTTTTACTGAGCTACGGCGAGCCCTCCATTTAGTCTATTTTTTTGACAGAAAAAGGAAAGAAACGGCGGTAATATATGCACATATAACTACAATTTTCCGTTAATCCAAAATAGTAATGATGAAAATATAATTTCATTTTGCCTGACCATATTTGTCTTCCTGTAGCTTATATGTGATGATTTTAAGATATTTATACCCATGATATCTTGTAGACTAGATTTGTTGCGCATGCCAACATGCAAATGTTAGTTTAAAAAAAACTATGAGCCCTGAGTAAGTTCTTTTTTTACTAGTATTCGAGATAAATTCCAAATTGTTATGTGTATTTCCTTTTACAATAGCAAAAGCCGGCAATTATACTCATGTAATCATTGTTGTGACATGTGGCATTTCAACCCGAAATTATGCTCAAACCAATATATTGCTCACCATACATACATAATTTATACAATACAAATAGGTTTTGTCGCGGGTTAACTGAGGCTTTTGCTCATGGCTGTTCAACTTTTGTTGCTCAATAATGTTGTGCCTATACTTTCAATCGGTTTGGCTCAAGGTTATTGTCCCCGTGACGCTTTTGCTTCAGTGGCCGTTGTTGTGGTAAGCGAGTTTGGGTCGTGTTTTTGTAGGCCGGGCTTCAACTTTCGTAGTGTAAGAGTTTCGGTTCAATTCCTTGTGATGTTAGGTCATTTAGGGTGCTATGTCTAGTCGAACCTCTATGGCGTTGTATGGGTCATGCCTTTTGCGGTGTTGTAGCATCATTCTTTCTTAAGGAATTCAGGTGCAGTTAGATCTTCCGCATGGTTCTGAAAATAAAAATAAAAGAATGGGCCAATTGTTTTTTCATTGTTAAACGAAAAGAATATGGCTTCTCTGCCTTTTAGTTACTACTAGTGGGCTGATTGTTCTGAATATGGCTTCATTTCCTTGAACTCCAAAAAAATAGGTAATTTTCCCTTTTAGCAAAGCACACAAAAAGGCAGGGTTACTTACCCTTTTTTGAATGAAAAACACTTAAAAATCCCAGCGGTTGACTGGTGTTTGTTAATAAAAAGAAGAAAGGAGTATGAAAGCAGGAAGGTTGGAGGGGAAAGCGAAGGAAGCGAGTGATCGGTTTATTCCTGTAGTTTCCTTCCCTACACACTCATGCAAGCGGTTTTATTCTTGCGGTGTCCCCATCACGCTTGTGCTTCAGTCGATGTTGTTGTCATCGTTTCCATGGTGATCGAGTTTGGGTTGCGTTTGTCACGGTAGTCATATTTTTTCGTTGTTAGCCGAAAGAATATAGCTCGTTTGCCTTTTAATTGCTAGCAAAGCACACATAGAAAGGCATGATTGATTACTTGGAATGAGCAGGCTGGTTGTTTTTGTCTTGAAACCCCAGAAAATGGCCCTTTTAGCAAAGCAGAAGAAAAGGCAGGGTTACTTACTTTATTTGGGAATGGAAAACTCTTAAAAATCCCAGCAGTTGACTGGTGTTTGTTAATGAAAAGAATGGGCCAATTGTCTTTTAATTGTTACCGAAAGAATATAGGAAAATGCTTAGTGTCAACCGGTGGATTTTCTCTCACTCGTCCACCGTCTTCCACGGGCGACGCGTGTCCCAGTGGGTGTGCACCGCTTTGCATCCTGCCTTATCTTCTCGTCCGACTGCTCCCATCCACATCTTTTGTTTTCTTTTGCCTTCTTTCTTCCTTCCTCAGCGACCCATTCTTCTCCATTACGCACACAATCAGGGACATGCTCGGAGATGTTGGAGACACCCACAGCCGAGATTTTCTGAAGAGATGCTGGAGGCACCGCCGCTTTCGTGTGCGGGTGTTCGAGGGTGGATCTTCAAAGTTTTCTGCAACATGGTAGTTGTTTCTGCAACGCAGCCATTGTTTCAGGAATTGTTTCTGCAACACGGCCGTTGCTTCAGAATTGTTTCTGCAATCTCCAAATTTTTGCAACATGGTAGTTGTTTCTGCAACACAGCCGTTATTTCAGGAATTGCTTCTGCAACGCGGCCGTTGTTTCAGGAATTGTTTCTGCAACGCGGTCATTATTTCAGGATTGTTTCTGCAATGCGGACATTGTTTCTGCAACTGGTTTATTGTTTCAGGAATTAGTGTGTCGGGACACCGATGAGCCGCGTGCGAGTAACTTGATCGGACGGCTCGCGCGCGAAGATCCGACAGCTGTCGAGGTGGTGGATGTTTACTAAACATCTGCCGGTAGATGCGTAGCGCTCCCCAAGAATATAGCTTCTTTGCCTTTTAATTACTGCTAGGCACTAGCAAAGCACACATAAAAAAAGGCATGATTGATTTACCCAACATACCATAGTTCACCACGCATATCATAGGAGAGTTTTTGCAAACCATAATAATTATACATAGCATAGGGGATCTACTAGTCGCCGGAGCCGGGGGTGGTCGGGGGTCTACATCACCGGGGTTCTACTCATCCGAGTCAGAGTCATCCGAGTCAAAGTCGATGTCCTCATCGTCCTCGTCGCCCTCATCGTCGTCGTCGCTGGAGATGACCTCGGCGGGCAGTGGCTTCTTTCCGTAAAGGGTGTCGGTGATGAGGTCACTGTAGATCCGGGTTTGGAGGTCGTACTCCTCCCAGAGCGCCGACAGCCGCGCAGCCGCAGCTGTATCTCCAGCGTCGGCGGCAGTCCTCGCCTCAAACCATGCCCGTCCGGCCGCCCGCTGGCGCTGGAGTGCCGGGTCGAAGAGCCGGCCGTAGCGCAGGAAGGTCTTCCACCCATGCGACCTCGATCCGGCGCTGCGGGACTTGGCGCAGCAAGTGCACGCCGCCTGTCGTTTCTTCTTTGACACCGGAGGGGGGACGCCAGAGCCACTGGCCTCGTCATCGTTTTGGTGCTTGCGGGCGAAGAAGCCGCCGCGCGCGCCGCCTCCACCACGGCACCCTAAGCCACCACGATTGCCGAACCCCCTTCCGCTGCCACGCCCCGCACCGGCGGACACCATGGTAGCTTCGATTCGGCGAAAAACAGGTCGCAAAAGGCTGCCGGAGCACACTCGATTTCTCACCGGAGTACATGAAATGCGGCGGAGAGGGCTAGAGGAAACGGAGGGCGGATACCCTAAATCGACTGGAAGCCGGCATATATATCGGATTGGGGGCGGTTTACGGGCCTCCCGTAAACTTTTTACGGGCCGGGACTTTTTTCGGGTATCTGCTCGGGCCGATTATTTGGGTCGTCCCGTATAACGGCCGGAAAAGCATATTTCGCGGGCCTTATGCGGGATCTGCTAGATATGCTCTAATAACTAATAATATACCTTTTGTTTACTGAGGTACGGCGAGCCCTCCATTTAGGCCACTTTTTGGACAGAAAAAGAAAGAAACGGCCGTAATATATGCACACATAACTACAATTTTCTGTTAATCCAAAATAGTAATGATGAAAATATTATAATTTCGTTTTGCCAGACCATATTTGTCTTCGTGTAGCCTACATGTGATGATTTTACGATACTTATACCCATGATATCCAGTAGACTAGATTTGTTGCGCATGCCAACATGCAAATGCTAGTTAAAAAAAAGACTATGAACCCTGTGTAAATTCATTGCGTTCCTTTTTACTAGTATTTGAGATAAATTCCAAATTGTTAGGTGTATTTTCCTTTTACACTAGTAAAAGCCGGCAATTATACTCATGTAATCATTGTTGTGACCTGTGGCATTTCAACCCAAAATTATGCTTAAACCAGTATATTGCTCAATAATGTTGTGCCCATACTTTTAATTGGTTTGGCTCAAGTTTATTGTCCCCGTGACGCTTTTGCTTCGGCGGTCGTCGTTGTGGTAAGCAAGTTTGGGTCGTGTTGTTGTGGGTCGGGCTTCAACTTTCGTAGTGTAAGAGTTTCGGTTCCATTCCTTTGTGATGTTAGGTCATTTAGGGTGCTCTGCCTCTACCTAGTAGTGCCTCTATGATGTTGCATGGGTCATGCCTTCTGGGCGTTGTAGCATCATTCTTTCTTTAGGAATTCACGTGCAGCTAGATCTTCCGCATGGTTCTGAAAATAAAAAGGAAATAATGGGCCAATTGTTTTTCATTGTTAAACGAAAGAATATGGCTTCTTTGCCTTTTAGTTACTACTAGTGGGCCAATTGTTCTGAATATGGCTTAAAATGGGTAATTTTCCCTTTTAGCAAAGCACACAAAAAGGCAGGGTTATTTACTTTTTTTTTGGAATGAAAAACTCTTAAAAATTCCAGCGGTTGATTGGTGTTTGTTAATAAAAAGAAGAAAGGAGTATGAAAGTAGGAAGGTGGGAGGGGAAAGCGAAGGAAGCGAGTGAGCGGTTTATTTTTGTAGTTCCCTTCCCTACACACTCATGCAAGCGGTTTATTCTTGCGGTGTCCTCATGACGCTTGTGCTTCAGTCGATGTTGTTGTCATCGTTGTCACGGTGGTCGAGTTTGGGTTGCGTTTGTGACGGTACTCATCTTTTTTCATTGTTAATGGAAAGAACATGTCTCGTTTGCCTTTTAATTGCTAGCAAAGCACACATAGAAAAGGTATGATTGATTACTTGGGATGAGCAGGCTGGTTGTTTTTGTCTTGAACCCCAGAAAATGGCCCTTTTAGCAAAGCACAAGAAAAGGCAGGGCTACTTACTTTTTTTGGAAATGGAAAACTCTTAGAAATTCCAGCAGTTGGTGTTTGTTAATCAAAATAATAAAAGAAAGAAAAAAGAAGAACAAAGAAGTATGAGAGCAGGAAGGTGGGAGGGGAAAGCGAGTGAGCGGTTTATTCTTGCGGTTCCCTTTTCCACACGCTCATGCAAACGGTTTATTCTTGCAGTGTCCTCGGGACGCTTGTGCTTCGTTGATGTTTTCGTCATCGTAGTCATGTTTGGGTTGCGTTTGTTGCGGATTGGGTGCTGGGTTTCGCATCCATGCCTTGCGATGTCATGTTCTTTAGAGTTTTTCGGCGAGGCACGCCCCCGTGGCGTAATAGTTTTACCCCTATGAACGCACACACGCACACCCTACCCCCATGAGCACCTCCTCGCCCCTGTGGCGTAATAATTTCACCCCTATGAACGCACACACGCACACCCTATCCCTATGAGCACCTCCGGAAGACTGAGCCGGCAGGAACGTCTCCTCCCACTGAATGCGCATCGCCGGAAATCCTGAAATAAATCCGGGAATAAATGTGAGCACCAGGATTTGAACCCTGGTGGGCTGGGATACCCCAGTCCCTCTAACCATCCAACCACAGGTTGATTCGCGAGTGAAAAAAGTCTTGATTATATAAGATTGATAATTCCAGCAGTTGACCGGTGTGTGTTTGTTTGTTAATTATATTAGTATATATAAATAAAAGAAGAAAAAGGAGTATGAAAGCAGTAAGGTGGAAGGGGAAAGCGAAGGATGGGTTTATTCTTCCATTTGTGTTGTAGAAAGAAGTCGTCATTTTCTTCTTGTTCCACTTCCGTTGCCTTGCCTCCTCCTTCTTTCTTTCTTGTCTATCATCATCAGCATCCATCCATCCACCAAAATAAATAAATATTCCACCTTTTTGTTTCCAGATTACCAGATGATGAGTTGATTCATTCTCAATATCCACCAAAAAGGCGGGGTTACTTACTTTTATGGAATGGAAAACTCTTAAAAATCCCAGCAGTTGACTGGTGTTTGTTAATCAAAAGAAGAAAGGAGTATAGCGATCCCGCATATGACAAAAATTTAAACGAAGTACTTCGCGCTAGAAACATCTCGCCAGAGTTCATCAACCCAACACACCATAGTTTACCGCGCATAGCACACGGGAGTTTTTACAAACCATAATAATTATACATAGCATAGGGGCACCGAAACATAGCATAGGAGATCTACTAGTCGCCGGAGGGGGTGGGAAGGGGTCTACTTCACCGGGGTTCTACTCGTCCGAGTCAGAGTCGTCGCCCTCGTCATTGTCGTCGCTGGAGATGACCTCGGCGGGCAGCGGCTTCCCTCCATGAATGGTGTCGTAGATGAGGTCGCAGTAGATCCGGGTTTGGAGTCGGTGCTCATCCCAGAGCGTCAGCAGCCGCACAGACGCAACCGCATCTTCGGCATCGGCGGCGGTCCTCGCCTCAAACCATGCCCACTCGGCCTCCCACTGGCACTGGATCGCCGAGTCGGAGAGCCGGCCGCAGCGCCGGAAGGTCTTCCACGCACGCGAGCTCGATCCAGCGCTGTGGGACTTGGCGCCACGCGTGCACGCCGCCTCCCGTTGCTTCTTCGACACGGGAGAGCGGAGGCCAGAGCCGCCGGCCTCGTTGTCGTTCTGGCGCTTGCGGGCGAAGAAGCCGCCGCGCGCATCGACTCCACAGCGACACCTGAAGCCACCGCGATTGCCGAACCCCCTTCCGCCGCCACGCCCCGCACCGGCGGATGCCATGGTAGCTTCGATCCGGCCGAAACAGGCTGCAATAGGCCGTCGGAGCGCGCTCGATTTCTCGCCGGAGTACACGAAATGCGGCGGAGAGGGCTAGAGGAAATGGAGGGCGGGTACCCTAAATCGGCCGGAAGCCGGCATATATACCGGATGGGGGGGCTTTTCATGGGCCGGGACTTTTTTTGGGTATCTACTCAGGCCGATTATTTGGGTCGTCCCGTATAATGGGCGGAAAAGCGTAGTTCGCCGGCCTTATGCGGGATCTGCTAGAGATGCTCTAATAACTTTTCTTTTGCGAATAAGAGATGCTCTAATAACTTTTAATATAGCTTTTGTTTACTGAGCTACTGCCAGCCCTCCATTTAGGCTATTTTTTTGACAGAAAAAGGAAAGAAACGGCGGTAATGTATGCACATATAACTACAATTTTCTGTTAATCCAAAATAGTAACGATGAAAATATAATTTCATTTTGCCTGACCATATTTGTCTTCGTGTAGCTTATATGTGATGATTTTAAGATACTTATACCCATGATATCTAGTAGACTAGATTTGTTGCGGATGCCAACATGCAAATGTTAGTTTAAAAAAAACTATGAGCCCTGAGTAAGTTCCATTTTTTTACTAGTATTTGAGATAAATTCCAAATTGTTATGTGTATTTCCTTTTACACTAGCAAAAGCCGGCAATTATACTCATGTAATCATTGTTGTGACATGTGGCATTTCAACCCAAAATTATGCTCAAACCAATATATTGCTCACCATACATACATAATTTATACAATACAAATAGGTTTTGTCGCGGGTTAACCGAGGCTTTTGCTCATGGCTGTTCAACTTTTGTTGCTCAATAATGTTGTGCCTATACTTTCAATCGGTTTGGCTCAAGGTTATTGTCTCCGTGACGCTTTTGCTTCAGTGGTCATTGTTGTGGTAAGCGAGTTTGGGTCGTGCTGTTGTGGGCCGGGCTTCAACTTTCGTAGTGTAAGAGTTTTCGGTTCCATTCCTTGTGATGTTAGGTCATTTAGGGTGCTATGTCTAGTCGAACCTCTATGGCGTTGTATGGGTCATGCCTTTTGCGGTGTTGTAGCATCGTTCTTTCTTTAGGAATTCAGGTGCAGCTAGATCTTCCCCATGGTTCTGAAAAGAAACAAAAGAAAAAAATGGGGCAATTTCTTTTTCATTGTTAACCGAAAGAATATGGCTCCTTTTGCCATTTAATTACTACTAGCAAAGCACACATAGAAAGGCAGGATTGATTACTTGGAATGAGCAAGATGGTTGTTTTTGTCTTGAACCCCAGAAAATGGCCCTTTTAGCAAAGGAGAAGAAAAGGCAGGGTTAATTACTTTTTTTCCAGAATGGAAAACTCAGATTCCAGCAGTTGACTGGTGTTTGTTAATCAAAAGAAGAAAAGAAAAGAAGAAAGAAGTATGAAAGTAGGAAGGTGGGAGGGGGAAAGCGAAGGGAGCGAGTGAGCGGTTTATTCTTGCGGTTCCCATTCCCACACGCCCATGCAAGCGGTTTATTCTTGCAGTGTCCCCGCGACGCTTGTGCTTCTGTCGATGTTGTCATCATCGTTGGTCATGGTAGTCAAGTTTGGATTGCGTTTGTTGCGGACCAGGTGACGGGTTTCGCATCCATGCCTTGCGATGTCAAAAAAAAATAAGACCAACCCAAGGGCTAACCCTTGTTGGCATTCTTTTATAGAAGAAACTCCGTGAGCACGGCATGTCAAAGCCAGGGCTTCAACTTGGGTGGGCTGGCAGCTACCCCAGCCGTCCAGCCAACGGGTCGACGCCCCATCCTCATGCCTTGCGATGTCATGCCGGTGTTTGTTTGTTTGTTAATTAATAAATACTGGTACAGAAGAAGAAAAAGGAGTATGAAAGCAGTAAGGTGGGAGGGGAAAGGGAAGGGAGCTACCACTGGGTTGGGTTTATTCTCCCATTTCAGTTAGACGAGTCATTTTCTTCTTCTTCTTCTTGTGCTTCCACTTCCCTTGCCTACACGCACGCTCCTCCTCCTTCATTCTGTTTTTTCACTTGCTTCTTTCTTTCTTTCTTTCTTTCTTGTGCCGACACAACAAAGAGATCATGAGAGAGCACCCATATTTATCATCAGCATCAGCATCCATCCATCCACCAAAATAAATAAAAATAAATATTCCACCTTTCTTCCCCTTTCCTTTTTGTCTTGAGATTACCTGATCATGAGTTGACCCATTCATTCTCAGTGCATACTCTCTAAAATCTACTCGTAGATCACCTCACTCTACCTAATATCTTTAGCTTACCAATCCTCCTCTTTACATAGCGTAGCGTAGGTAGGGGAAAGAAAGGAGTGTGCGTCTGTAAATACTCCCTCCGTCCCAAAATTCTTGTCTTACATTTGTCTAAATACGGATGTATCAAGTCACGTTTTAGTATTAGATACATTCATATCTAGATAAATTTCAGCCAAGAATTTTGGGACGGAGGGAGTACTAAAGCAGCAGTCAACACTCAGCAGCAAAAAAATGTTAGGTCATTTAGGATGCTATGTCTAGTCGAACCTCTATGGCGTTGTATGGGTCATGCCTTGTCGGCGTTGTAGCATCATTCTTTCTTAACGAATTCAGGTAGATCTTCCGCATGGTTCTGAAAACAAAAAGGAAAAGAATGGGCCAATTGTCTTTTCATTGTTAACCGAAAGAATATGGCTTCTTTGCCTTTTAATTACTACTAGGCACTAGCAAAGCACACATAAAAAAAGGCATGGTTGATTTACTTAGAATGAGCAGGCTGGTCATTTACCCTTTTAGCAAAGCACACAAAAAGGCAGGGTTACTTACCTTTATGGGATGGAAAACTCTTGAAAATTCCAGCTGCTGACTGGTGTTTGTTAATCAAAAGAAGAAAGGAGTATAGCGATCCCACATATGACAGAAATTTTAAACAGAGTACTTTGCACTAAAAACATCTCGCCGGAGTTCATCAACCCAACATACCATAGTTCACCACGCATAGCATAGGAGAGTTTTTACAAACCATAATAATTATACATAGCATAGGGGAATCGAAACATAGCATAGGGGATCTACTAGTAGCCGGAGCCGGGGGTGGGCGGGGGTCTACTTCACTGAGGTTCTACTCATCTGAGTCAGAGTTATCCGAGTCAGAGTCGTCACCCTCATCATCACCGTCACCCTCATCGTCGTCGTCGCTGGAGATGACCTCGGCGAGCAGCGGCTTCCCTCCGGAAAGGGTGTCGGTGATGAGGTCACCGTAGATCCGGGTTTGGAGGTCGTACTCCTCCCAGAGCGCTGGCAGTCGCGCAGCCGCAGCCGCATCTCCAACGTCGGCGGCGATCCACGCCTCAAACCACGCCTGCTGGGCCGCGGACTTGCGCTGGAGTGCCGGGTTGAAGAGCCGGCCGCAGCGCAGGAAGATCTTCCACCCATGTGACCTCGATCCGGCGCTGCGGGACTTGGCGCAGCAAGTGCACACCGCCTCCCGTTTCTTCTTCGACACCGGAGGGCGGAGGCCAGAGCCGCCGGCCTTGTCGTCATTTTGGCGCTTGCTGGCGAAGAAGCCGCCGCGCGCGCCGCCTCCACCACGGCACCCGAAGCCACCGCGGTCGCCAAACCCCCTTCCGCCGCCACGCCCCGCACCAGCAGATGCCATGGTAGCTTAGATCTGGCGGAAAACAAGCCGCAAAAGGCTGCCGGAGCACGCTCGATTTCTCGCCGAAGTACACGAAATGCGGCGGAGAGGGCTAGAGGGAATGGAGGGCGGATACCCTAAATCGACTGGAAGCCGGCATATATACCAGATTAGGGGCGGTTTACGGGCCTCCCGTAAACTTTTTACGGGCCGGGACTTTTTTCGGGTATAAGCTCGGGGCGATTATTTGGGTCGTCCCGATTATTTCGGGTATCTGCTCGGGCCGATTATTTGGGTCGTCCCGTAGTTCGCGGGCCTTATGCGGGATCTGCTAGATATGCTCTAATAACTAATAATATAGCTTTTGTTTAC